>NC_045978.1:32842153-33107395 GCF_010909765.2 Amblyraja radiata
AGTTCCCAGATTATTTACCAAATCACTACAATCAGTGCTTCGACTGCACAGAGCTAACAAATAAGTGTTATGGCCAATCTGGATGATATTGAACATACTGTATTTTCCTAAATTAGCCTTATCAGCCACATAGCTATATTTGAGAAATTGGGTTTCTCATCCGTCCAGTTAAATTTAAATTAAGTTGCTACCAACTGATGCTATTGATTATTGGGATACAATTAATCCATTCATTTGGCTGGGACTCCGCTCTGAGACAAAAGATTAGACCTCTGCTATTCCCAGCTGAAACTATCAAAGTCACAATGATGAACGAACAGTATTCAGCGTTGCTCCACTAAACCTTTCATCCGTAAATCTTCATTCAATTCCAAACTTTCATCTATTGCTCAAAGATGGAAAATTACTAATACCATCTCTAGTTACTGAGGCAGATGGAATTAGCATGAGTTATCAATTGTTCAGTTATGGTATCAACTGCCAATGGACACCAAGTGCATTCTGTGCATTAAAGGGTGTGTTCATGCATAACTGCATGCACAAGTCCAAGGTGATACACATTGGTGGTGGTATATGTTAATCACAAGGGTACAATCAAATCAAAGTATCCGGTGATAGTTTTACCTAACCGCATTTAGCATTGGTGTATTATCATGCAAAATCAATGACAACACAGAATGAATGTGCAATCACAAAGTATTTAATGACATTGTGGCTCGATGGGACACTAACGATCGAGATGCTTGCATCCAGGCTCAATCACCAGTTGCAAAAAATACAAGGCATATCTGTGGCGATGGGTGCATTCTCGCTACACTAGGGAGGAATGTTCTTTTATGTCTTCCTCCATTTGGCCTCATTAGACGGGTCTTGCAAAATTTAGCAAGATTCCCGCTTCCAGCATTTTCATAGTGCCTGCCTGGGTTATATACCCATGGTTCCGGCTGATGTGGGGAATGATCATAAAACCTTACATGGTTATTTCTGGACACAAAAAAGATGCTGGTTTAGTTGTGATGTTGAAACCATCCTCTGCATGATATAATCAATTCATTGACTTACAGACTCTGAGAGACCGTTCCTGCGGCTCGGGTTGTCAAACCAAAAGCACTGGAAGTGCTCACTGCAGATTGCAGGGATAGCACCAAATAGCAGCATTCTTCATAGGAGATGGGAGGTATTGTTTATGCTTATTTACATTTAACTCGGCATGGATGACTGACGCCTTGAAATTCAGTTTTATGGGACTTTATGGCATTAAGTTAAAGTTCCATTTACTGTGCCTGAAGTACCTCCTCATCATTTGGCTGCGGGGAGCAGAAACCACTCTGTCCGGTCTCACCCTCTGACATCTAGATTATGAAGGGTATCGTCAACTTAAAACCTCCCAGGCCTAGGGACGCAGAGATATGGGTTGTTAACATTGTGCTACATCACTTCGCCGATGGGCTCCAGCAATATCCCTGTCCTTGGTCAAACTCACTTACTAGTGGTTATGCCATGGCACTGAGTACAGTGCTACGGGTCCAGTCATTGCTACACTGGATAGGATGATCATATCTGCGAGCTATAATAACATGTTTTGTTCATGATTAGTCAGGCAGAGTAGACAGGGACATAAGACCAAACTAGATGGTGTATATCCCATGGACCTTGGGTTGTGTGTGGTCACGCATCTACACCAGTATATCAAGGTCCCTAAGAGCCTTATAGACTCTGACTAGCAATATTGTTAGTTACATAAAACCTCGTTAGAAGGAATCACTACAAACCTTCTCCAGGGGGTTAAATGGGTCTGGCTTATACAGGAGTGAACATTGACATTTTGAGTCTCACTCCACCAGGACCGCAATACCTCAGCAGCAGGGTTATGGACCACATCCTAGCGGCTGCAGGATGGTCAAACTAACGTTCTGTCCAAATATTCAGAATAAACCCATTGCCAGATCGGGGGTTTTGCCAACTCTGTTAGGTCTGTTTCATACTTCCTCCCGGTTGAGGGAGGTTACTATTGCCACTATTGTTCATTAATAGCATCAACATGTCTATATCTATGTCATGTCTGAATGCATTATTAATGTTCACTCATCATTGGCCTACTGATGCAGTTTATGACGCCTGGACTCGTTTCCATGGCATGAAATCACAGAGCTTTAAAATCTTCACGTAGTCACTCACGTGACTCCGAATTAAAATAGTAAGATTAAACGAGAACTTACCAGTTTGAAGTTTGATCTTTATTTTATGAGGAGTAACATTGAGGGATTATGTGCCCTCCACGCCCACCCTCTATCATAAAGGTCAACTGGTATTCTAGCTTCTCTTATTTTACTATATTTAGTTCAAATAACTGTTGTCTGTGATTTCACACCGCTGCTTTGAAGATTGACACGCATGCGTGCTGGCGGGCTCCACGTAATCCCTCAACGTTACTCCTCATAAAATAAAGATCAAACTTCAAACTGGTAAGTTCTCATTTAATCTTACTATTCTTGATCGTAGCTATTCCTCAAACTTATTAACTTATTGCAGCATTCTTTGTAACTGTTACTTACTTACTTACTGCCTATTGTGCCTCCTGGCATGTAGGGCAGCAACGAAGGTCCTCCACTCAGTGGTGTTGATTCCTTCACTTGCTGTTTCCGTAACATATTTGTTTTACGAGACAGGATTGTTAGCCCAGTGCTCAACCTCCAACCTGGAGGTCCAGTGGATCGCTCTTCGTCTCGCCTCTACCCTTCGACCTGTCCAGCATGGGAGACCCTAACAGGAGACGAATCTCCCGCTGGCATAGCTCTAGGGGTCACTGAGACACAAAAGCTCCCCGACCACGACAAGGTTGAAATCTAACGGGGAGATTGTAACTGTACAAACAATGAACTCTCATGTTCTCTGTAGCATTTTACAAGCTGGAAATCCCCCCATCTGTGTTCAAAGTTGTAGGAATTGTGATTCTCCGTAAGACATTGACACAGGAGGAGGCCATACATGCCCCTCGACCTGCTTTGCCTTTCAATAGGTTGTGGCATATCTTACACTACGATTCCTCTTCCCTGCACTTCCCCATACCCCTCAAGTCCTTTGAAATCTAAAACTAATATATTCAGCAACTGAGCCTCCATATCCCTCTTGCGCGAGGAATTTGCCTCCCTCTTGATAAAGATATATCTTCTCATCTTGAGTCCGAAAGGCCAATGTCTTCTTTTGAGACTGGGATCCTGGTTCCTGACACCCCACACAAGAGAAACATCACCCCCCTCTCTCACACTCCTTAAGATTTTTGCATGTAGATATAGAGATTGCTATGCTATGAATGCTTGGCCTGCTAATTAGCTGCACTTTGACACAGACCAGGGAACCTCTGCAAGGTCCTACAGATGGCTGGAGTTGAGATGAAAATACCAGTGGCACAGAGGTGAATGCAGTCCTTGGGCTGGCCTTCTAATCTGCACATACCCCTGCTAAGGTTGTGCTTGTGATATTGATTTACAACCTGTATATTGCAGGTGAATCCTCCATTTATTGACCTGCAAGTCCAATGTGCCTGCTGCCTTTGTCCCTCCCAGTGGATTACTTTTAGACTTTAGTTTAGAGATAGAGTGCAGACAATTTACATTTTTACCAAAGCCAATTAACCTACAAACCTGTTTAAGAAGGAACTGCAGATGCTGGAAAATCGAAGGTACACAAAAATGCTGGAGAAACTCAGCGGGTGCAGCAGCATCTAGGAGCGAAGGAAATAGGCAACGTTTCGGACACGAGTTTCTGAGTTTCTCCAGCATTTTTGTGAACCTACAAACCTGTACGTCTTTGGAGGGTGGGAAAAAAACAGAGTCCCCGGTTCAGTCCTGACAATGCCTGCTGTCTTTGCGCAGAGTTTGTACGTTCTCCCCATGACTTGCATCGGTTTTCTCCAGGATCTCTGATTTCCTACCACCCTCCAAAGACGTAGAGGTTCGTAGGTTGATTGGCTTGGTATAACTGTAAATTGCCCCTAGTGTGTAGGTTAGTGCTATAGTGTACGGGCATCGCATGTCGGCACGGACTCGGTGGGCAAGAGCCAGTTTTCGTGCTGTACCTCAAAACTAAACTAAACTAAAAAATAAAAGCTGTTGCACTTTGAATAATGTACCTAGGTACAGGTACTTATATATATATTACTAGACCAAGTGCAGACCCGTTGGGTCTGTTCCCCCAACGTGCGATTGTGGGGGGGGAGGCGGCATGCAGCGTCACACACACACTAACTATCTCCCCCCCCCCGCACTCACGCTAATTACCCCCCTTGATATTATATTAATATTATTAATTTGCTACTTTTACCCCATAACCACCCTATCTACTGACGCATAGCCCCCAACTCGCAGTCACACCTAGAGAGTGGGGGGGGGCAGGGGTAGAGAGTGAGGGCAAAGAGAGAAGGGGCAGAGACAGAGAGAGAGCGGAGGAGAGAGAGAGATTGAGAGAGAGTGGGTGCTGATAGGGGGGTGAGGGGGAGAGGTGGGGAGCAGGTAGGGGGAGGGTAGAGGGTAGGGGGTGTGGAGGGGAGGGGGTTTAGGGGAGGGAGGGTGGGGGAGGGGATGGAGGGGAGGAGGGGAAAGAGAGAGAGGGGGAGGAGAGAGGGGGAGGGCGAGCATAGGGGCGAGAGTCGCGAAAGAGGGGGAGAGAGAGCGTGTGCTGAGAGGGGAGGGGGAGAGGTGGGGAGCAGGAAGGGGGAGGGAGGGTGGAGAGAAGGGGGTAGGGATGTGTGGAGGGGGTTTAGGGGAGGAATGGTGGGGGAGGGGGTGGAGGGGAGGAGAAAAGAGGGGAGAGAGAGGGGGAGGGGGGAGAGGAGAGGGGGGGGGAGAGGAGAGGAGAGGGGTGAGGTGGGGAGAGGGGAGGAGGGGGAAGAGAGGGGGGAGAAGAGAGGGGGGGTAGAGGGGGGGAAGAGGGGGGGGAGGAGAGGAGGGGGGGAGGGGGGAGGGGGGAGAAAAAGAGGGGAGGGGGGGAGGGAGGAGAGGAGAGGGGGGGAAGGAGGGGAGAGGGGGGAGAGGAGAGGGGGGGAGGAGAGGAGAGGGGGGAGAGGAGGGGGGGGGGGGTTAGGAGAGGGGGGAGAGGAGGGATGAGGGGGGAAGAGGAGAGGGGGAGCAAGAGGAGAGGGGGGAGAGGAGAAGGGGGGAGAGGAGAGGGGGGGATAGGAGCGGGGGGGAGAGGGGGGGGAGGAGAGGGGGGGAGAACCTAAAAAACCTTTTAAAACCAAAAAAGACACATTCTGCAAGCATTGTAGAACCAAAAGAGACACTTTTTGCAAACATTTTAGAACCAATAAACACTTTTTGCAAACATTTTAGAACCAATAGACACATTCTGCAAGCGTTTTAGAACCACTAAGGACACTTACATTTGAGTAGACATGTGTTCAGTGTTATTCACAGCTCAGAGAAACGTGACCCTCTGCCTTCCTCCAGCTTGCAGACACTGATTGAGGCACACCACTTCCTGGTTTTATAGTCCCTCCCCCCTGCCGCCAGCAGGGGCAGCAGAGAGAATGGGGAATTTTGTAAAATCATTAATATCTCTGTCATTTTTCATCGATGGGAACAATCCTCGGCACACATACGGCGAAGGGGGGCTCTGAGCAAGGTGGCCAAAAATGACGGCCGTAGGTGGCGGCGTTCTCTCGGAAATCGCAGCACAGATGGCCAAAACTGGTCAAGAACAGACTTTTAGTAATATAAAAGATAGTGTAGGTACCTAAGTATGGTAAACTTATACCTAGGTACACTGCAGAAAGGGAGGCTGCTCACCAATTGTGGTACTTGCGTAGGCGTTTGATCATTCCTTGTTCCTCCATCATGGCCATAATCTGCCCGTTCTCCTCCTCGCTTCCATCACAGATGTGGATGCTGGCTGGCTGGCACAGCTTCGCACTTTCTTCCACAAAGTTTCTCACGCCAGGGCTCAAGTTGTTCAGATCACCTTGAACCATGTTCAGGGCGAGGAGGGGCTGAGAATGGAGTTGGAAAGTTAAGTCTTCGCCAAGAAGTAGATCGTCAAGATCCTGCAAACAACATTAACATTACCGCTGAGAGCTGAAGCATGGTCACTGAGCAGCTCACTGGGTGTGAGATTGCAGCCGTGGGAAGGATGCCCATGTTTATTGCAGCAGGATGTATTTGGACTTGCATACATTAAATGTACAATAGGAGGTAGGCTAGGGGGAGGAGGATGGGAGGAGGAGAACTGTGCATGAGGCCAAGCTACTCTGATCCCTTGTGCCCGCACATGATCTATACCCTCCATTCCCTTTGTATACATGTGCTATCTAGAAGCCTCTTAAACATCACTCTCATATCTGTTTCCACCACTATCCCTAGCAGTGCATTCCAGGCACCAACCACTTTCTGGGGAAAAGAAAATTGCCCCAAACATTTCCTTTTAACTTCCCCCCTCTACCCTTAATCTATGCTGCCTAGTCTTTGACATTTCCATAACTTGTCCGTGCCGACCAAGTTGCCTACCTGAGCTAATCCCATTTGCCTGCCTTTGGCCCATAACCCTGTGAACATTTCCTATCTATGTACCTGTCTTTCAAATGTTGAAATTGTACCCGCCTCTACCCCTTCATCTGATAGCCGGTGTGCAAAAAATGTTGCTGCTCAAGTCACCTTTTAACCTCTCCTCTCAAAGCTTAAACATAGAAAAATAGGTGCAGGAGTAGGCCATTCGGCCCTTCGAGCCAGCACCGGCATTTAATATGATCATGGCTGATCATCTAAAATCAGTATTTAAGAAGGAACTGCAGATGCTGGAAAATCGAAGGTACACAAAAATGCTGGAGAAACTCAGCGGGTGCAGCAGCATCTATGGAGCAAAGGAAATAAGCAACGTTTCAGGCCGAAACGTTACCTATTTCCTTCGCTCCATAGATGCTGCTGCACCCACTGAGTTTCTCCAGCATTTTTGTGTATCTAAAATCAGTACCCCGTTCCTGCTTTTCCCCCATGTCCCTTGATTCCTTTAGACCTAAGAGCTAAATATTTGATCTTTGGTTTTAGATTCCCCTGGTAAAGAGACTGTGATCAATCACCCTGTTTATGCCGTTTAATATTTCATATACCTCTATAATGTCTCAGCCTTCTATAGTCCTGGGGGGAAAAAATCCATCAATCCAGTCTCCCATCATAATGCAAGCCCTCGTCACTGTAACATCCTTTTGAATCTTTTCTTCAACCTCTGCAACCTAATCATATCCTTCCTAGAACTTGGAGACCAGAACTGCACACAATACTCCATGTATAGTCTCACCAATGTCTTTACAAGTGTATTTTGTAAGCAGGTTTACATTGACACCACCCATTAATGATGTACTGCAGTTGGCTCACACTGAAAGCCCCCTCCCCCCCCCATATTCATGTATTACGGTCAGCTAATACTGACACTAGTCATCACTGATGTACTTCTGTAGGCTTACACTGACACTACCCATTAATGTTGTACTTCAGTTGGCCCACACTGACACCCCGTATATTCATGTCCTTCAGTCGGCTAACACTGACACCACCCATAATTGACTTACAGTGGCTTACACTGATATAGTTGGTGGTCCAGACTCAATAGTTGCATTTGTTGCTGTTTGAGTAACTGATATCATGTGGTCACACACTAAGGCCACAAGTTGCATCAAGAAGAAGTTGACAAACGAGCATTCAGCTGCAGGGAAAGGAACTCTATTAGCAGCAAAGTGAAACTCTAAAATGAATTTCCCCAAGCAAAACACCAAGTGCTGGAGGAACTCAGCAGGTCAGGCAACATCTGTGGATTTCCCCAGCCATTCCACCTGGCAGTCTTTTTCTCAAACAAGCTGCTCTGAATCTGGACAGTATTCACAAAAAGCTGGAGTACCTCAGCGGGTCAGGCAGCATCTCTGGAGAAAAGGAATAGGTGGCAATTCGGGTCAAGACTCTTCGTCTGAAGAAAAGTCTCGACCAGAAACGTCACCCATTCCCTCTCTCCAGAGATGCTGCCTGACCCGCTGAGTAACTCAGGGTTTTTGTGTCTATCTTCGGTCTAAACCAGCATCTGCAGATCGTTCCTACGCACTGTATCTAGAAAGTATGGGAATGAAATGGAGGAGGATTTCAGACTGAAGCTGTTGTTTCCCTGCTCACTTCCAACTCCCAGGCTGGTCACAGTGCTGCTGGGCTTCACCAGCACAGTGTTCCCCACGGACAGCCTCGCCAAAGACCAAGGGTAATGATAAGGGGAGGTAGGGGGGGGGGGGGGGGCTGCAATGTTTATCCTTTATCTCATACAAAATGTTGCACGGGATTAGAGGAAGGAATTAGGTAATATCCTAACAGGCAAAATATAAAAAAATAAGATAAAGTAACCAAAGCCATCTCTTTCACGGGCAGAGCACCAAGGCAAATTCCTTGTATGTGAATACTTGGCCAATAAACTTATTCATTCATTCATATTGCCAGATTTTCCACACCTTCCTGGGTAATATTTAGAGTATGTTGTCCATACGCCAACACTCACTCGGTCAATTGAGAATCAGAACATTGGGGAAAATGGCAAGCACATGGGACTGGAGGTACCAATTCAAAGAGAACATTTTAGTCGCAAACATAGCACAGCCACACAAATTGCAATGAGGTAAATGGCTTGCTAATTATTTTTTAATTGATGATAAATATGGACCCTGCAAGACTGATAAGCAGGCATTCAGCACTAATGTCTGCACTCTGTATCTCCGGTAATTTTGTAGCAAGCTGTCACTGCCCTTTCAAGCTCGTGCAAATGGAAAGTTTTTATTTCAAAACAGCACTGGAAAATGCCACAAAAAACAACTTGTTTAACTTATTTAGTTTTGAGTTAACTGCAGCTCGCTGAGTGAAGATGCAAGTTCACTGACCAGATTGTGAAGCTGATGTGGTAATTAAATAATATTCTTGCATCTCAGGGACGTTGCAATGTTGATTTGCTGTTTATCCGTTGATTTAGAAACTTGCCCCTTGGCATTCCTATCTCCTTACCTACTAACGAGCTGAAAAAATGGCATCAGAACATAAATATATGCTGTGATGGTACAACTCACTAAATCAATTCATTGCAATTGACTAATTGAAATAGGAACAGAAAATCTCCCTTTTGCAGTTCTGTTGAAGGATTCCAAACTTGGAAATTAACTTGTTTAAGAAGGAACTGCAGATGCTGGAAAATAGAAGGTACACAAAAATGCTGGAGAAACTCAGCGGGTGCAGCAGCATCGGGCTGAAACGTTGCCTATTTCCTTCGCTCCATAGATGCTGCTGCACCCTCTGAGTTTCTCCAGCATTTTTGTGTACCTTGGAAATTAACTTTCCTTCCACAGATGTTATCAGACTGCGGGGCATTCTAAGTACTTAAAAGTGAAAACAGGAATTGCCTCTTGACGGTACAGTCCAACCTGTGTAGATTATGACATTAGATTAATTAAAAATGACACAAAGTGCAGGAGTAACTCAGCAGATCAGGCAGCATTTCTGGAGAAAGTGTATAGGTGACGATTTGGGTCGGGACCCTTCTTTGGATCACACGAAGCTGGGGGGCAGTGTTAGCTGTGAGGAGGATGCTAGGAGGCTGCAAGGTGACTTGGATAGGCTGGGTGAGTGGGCAAATGCATGGCAAATGCAGTATAATGTGGATAAATGTGAGGTTATCCACTTTGGTGGCAAAAACAGGAAAGTAGATTATTATCTGAATGGTGGCCGATTAGGAAAGGGGGAGATGCAACGAGACCTGGGTGTCATGGTACACCAGTCATTAAAAGTAGGCATGCAGGTGCAGCAGGCAGTGAAGAAGGCGAATGGTATGTTAGCATTCATAGCAAAAGGATTTGAGTATAGGAGCAGGGAGGTTCTACTGGGTCTTGGTGAGACCACACCTGGAGTATTGCGTACAGTTTTGGTCTTCTAATCTGAGGAAAGACATTCTTGCCATAGAGGGAGTACAGCGAAGGTTCACCAGACTGATTCCTGGGATGTCAGGACTTTCATATGAAGAAAGACTGGATAGACTCGGTTTGTACTCGCTAGAATTTAGAAGATTGAGGGGGGATCTTATAGAAACTTACAAAATTCTTAAGGGGTTGGACAGGCTAGATGCAGGAAGATTGTTCCCGATGTTGGGGAAGTCCAGAACAAGGGGTCACAGTTTAAGGATAAAGGGGAAATCTTTTAGGACCGAGATGAGGAAAACTTTTTTCACACAGAGAGTGGTGAATCTCTGGAATTCTCTCCCGCAGAAGGTAGTTGAGGCCAGTTCATTGGCTATATTTAAGAGGGAGTTAGATGTGGCCGTTGTGGCTAAAGGGATCAGGGGGTATGGAGAGAAGGCAGGTACAGGATACTGAGTTGGATGATCAGCCATGATCATATTGAATGGCGGTGCAGGCTCGAAGGGCCGAATGGCCTACTCCTTGCACCTATTTTCTATGTTTCTATGTTTCTATGTTTCGGACAAAAATTGGTTCCTTCTCTTACTTCCAAATTGCCAAGCATTAATCTAATATTTCCCCACAGGTCAGTAGCAACCTAGAATAGATACCTCTGAAACTCTGGTCCAATCAAAGGTTTGAAGACTGTGATGGAATGACTTACAAAGAGTCATAGAACAAAGTCGAACAAAATTGAACCTGGCTCACTGAAACTGCAAGGGGGTGAGTGGTTCTACCAGTTGTGCCACTATGAAATCAGGTTCTTGAACTACCATGGCGGGTCTTGAACCTGTTTGCTCATCTTTTACATCTTGATTGCTGGTGCATTTTAAAGGGAGGAGTCCCCCAGTATTTGAGGTTGCTTTAGGTGCTTACCACCAAATTACATGTCAATGTCTCATCAAACAATCTCACAGTTTAAATGGTTACCCATTTTCCCCTGAGATTCCTGCTTTTAACAAAGTCATCCAAATCCCCAAAACAAATACTGCTTGCAAGCCCACATGTTATGCTAGGAACTCTGACAGTAAACTGAAATAAAAACAGAAAATTCTGCCAACATTGAGCAGGTCAGGCAGCATCCGTGGAGGGAGAAACAAGAGTAATGTTTCAAGTCTAACAACCCCTTTTGTCTGAGACAAAAAATTGGAGTCGTTACCTCTGGAATAAAGAACGTTTCAGCAGCAAGTGAGGTGAAACAGGAAGCAGATAGGAGATTAAACAGGCAGTAACACACATGTAGAATGCATATTTAAGCATGGAACATGCGGCTCATGTCTGTACGTGTGTTCGTGCTGTCATCATTGAACAGTAGAGTCTTGTGAAGAGTGTGGGAAGGAACTGCAGATGCTGGTTTACACCGAAGATAGAACACCTCCACACAATCCACCTAGGCCTACGTGGTCTCCTAGTTGCTAAACACTTTATCTCCCCCTCCCTCATTCCCACACTGACCTTTCTGCCTTGGGCAAATTGGGCTCTTAACATCACCTCATATTTTGCATTGGCAGCTTGCTACCAAGCGGTATGAATATTGATTTGTCTAACGTCAAGTAATCCTTCCTTTCCCTCTAGCTCCGTCCCTCCCACATCCTATTTCTCCGACTAGTTTCACTGTCCTCCTGATCAATTTTACTGATTGTATGCCTCGTTGTCATTTTCCCCTCAGCCAACAATGAACCATTCTCTATATTTCCTTGGGCTTCATCTGCTCTGATCTGTCATTTTCACACGTTCCCCTTCCATACCTCATCTCCCTCTCCCCTACTCAGTCTGAAGAAGGGTTTCGACCTGAAATGTCACCCATTCCTGCTCACCAGAGATGCTGCCTGTCCTGCTGAATTACACCAACATTTTGTATCTATCTTTTGAGTCTTGTGAAAAGCCGGCTTTGCTACAGTGTAATGTTGTGTATTTAAGTCAGTTTAGCGTGAAAGCTTCAACGTCTAATAATGCTGTCATGAATAAATCTCAAATTTTATGTTGTGTCTCAAAATATTCATAAGGATTTTATAACATGAGATATGTTTATCATAAAATGAGCATGAAAGGCCCTTCCTATTAATTACAATGCAGCTGGCCATAATAGTCCCATCTGTTAGGAAATGAGACGGGTCAGGTGGCAGAGGTATGCGTTGGGGAACAGTTCGGGACCAGTGATCACAATACCATTAGTTTCAATATAATTATGGAGAGGGTCAGAACTGGACCTAGGGTTGAGATTTTTGATTGGAGAAAGGCTAACTGAGGAGTTGCGAAAGGATTTAAAAGGAGTAAATTGGGACAGTTTGTTTTATAGGAAAGATGTGGAAGAGAAATGGAGTACATTTAAAGGTGAAATTTTAAGAATACAGAATCTTTATGTCCCTGTTCGGTTTAAAGGAAATAGTAAAAATTGGAAAGAGCCATGGTTTTCAAGGGAAATTGGACACTTGGTTCGGAAAAAGAGGGAGATCTACAATAATTATAGGCAGCATGGAGTAAATGAGGTGCTTGAGGAGTATAAAGAATGTAAAAAGAATCTTAAGAAAGAAATTAGAAAAGCTAAAAGAAGATATGAGGTTGCTTTGGCAAGTAAGGTGAAAGTAAATCCAAAGGGTTTCTACAGCTATATTAATAGCAAAAGGATAACGAGGGATAAAATTGGTCCATTAGAGAGTCAGAGTGGACAGCTATCTGCAGAGCCAAGGAGAAGGATATTGAATTATGTGAGGTAAGGGAAACAAGTAGAGTAGCTATGGAAACTATGAGATTCAAAGAAGAGGAAGTACTTTGGGACGGCAGATGGCACAATGGGCTAAGTGTTCGGCTGGCGACCGGAAGGTAGCCGGTTCGAATCCCGCTTGGAGTGCATACTGTCGTTGTGTCCTTGGGCAAGACACTTCACCCACCTTTGCCTGTGTGTGAATGTGTGTGAGTGATTGGTGGTGGTCGGAGGGGCCGTAGGCGCAGATTGGCAGCCACGCTTCCGTCAGTCTGCCCCAGGGCAGCTGTGGCTACAGAAGTAGCTTACCACCACCGAGTGTGACTGAGGAGTGAATGAATAATGCGATGTAAAGCGCCTTGAGTATTAGAAAGGCGCTATATAAATCCCATCCATTATTATTATTATTATTACTGACACTTTTGAGAAATATAAAAGTGGATAAGTCTCCAGGTCCGGACAGGATATTCCCTAGGACATTGAGGGAAGTTAGTGTAGAAATAGCAGGGGCTATGACAGAAATATTTCAAATGTCATTAGAAACGGGAATAGTGCCGGAGGATTGGCGTACTGCGCATGTTGTTCCATTGTTTAAAAAGGGGTCTAAGAGTAAACCTAGCAATTATAGACCTGTTAGTTTGACGTCAGTGGTAGGCAAATTAATGGAAAGGATACTTAGAGATAATATATATAAGCATCTGGATAAACAGGGTCTGATTAGGAACAGTCAACATGGATTTGTGCCTGGAAGGTCATGTTTGACTAATCTTCTTGAATTTTTTGAAGAGGTTACTCGGGAAATTGATGAGGGTAAAGCAGTGGATGTTGTATATATGGACTTCAGTAAGGCCTTTGACAAGGTTCCTCATGGAAGGTTGGTTAAGAAGGTTCAATGGTTGGGTATTAATGGTGGAGTAGCAAGATGGATTCAACAGTGGCTGAATGGGAGATGCCAGAGAGTAATGGTGGATGGTTGTTTGTCAGGTTGGAGGCCAGTGACTAGTGGGGTGCCACAGGGATCTGTGTTGGGTCCACTGTTGTTTGTCATGTACATCAATGATCTGGATGATGGTGTGGTAAATTGGATTAGTAAGTATGCAGATGATACTAAGATAGGTGGGGTTGTGGATAATTAAGTAGATTTTCAAAGTCTACAGAGAGATTTATGCCAGTTGGAAGAGTGGGCTGAAAGATGGCAGATGGAGTTTAATGCTGATAAGTGTGAGGTGCTACATCTTGGCAGGACAAATCAAAATAGGACGTACATGGTAAATGGTAGGGAATTGAAGAATGCAGGTGAACAGAGGGATCTGGGAATAACTGTGCACAGTTCCCTGAAAGTGGAATCTCATGTAGATAGGGTGGTAAAGAAAGCTTTTGGTGTGCTGGCCTTTATAAATCAGAGCATTGAGTATAGAAGTTGGGATGTAATGTTAAAATTGTACAAGGCATTGGTGAGGCCAATTCTGGAGTATGGTGTACAATTTTGGTCGCCTAATTATAGGAAGGATGTCAACAAAATAGAGAGAGTACAGAGGAGATTTACTAGAATGTTGCCTGGGTTTCAGCAACTAAGTTACAGAGAAAGGTTGAACAAGTTAGGGCTTTATTCTTTGGAGCGCAGAA
This sequence comes from Amblyraja radiata, assembly GCF_010909765.2. NCBI lineage: Eukaryota > Metazoa > Chordata > Chondrichthyes > Rajiformes > Rajidae > Amblyraja > Amblyraja radiata. Next base: position 32,856,445 of record NC_045978.1, read on the forward strand.
GGTTAAGGGGGGACTTGATAGAGGTCTTTAAAATGATGAGAGGGATAGACAGAGTTGACGTGGATAAGCTTTTCCCACTGAGAGTAGGGAAGATTCAAACAAGGGGACATGACTTGAGAATTAAGGGACTGAAGTTTAGGGGTAACATGAGGGGGAACTTCTTTACTCAGAGAGTGGTGGCTGTGTGGAATGAGCTTCCAATGAAGGTGGTGGAGGCAGGTTCGTTTTTATCATTTAAAAATAAATTGGATAGTTATATGGACGGGAAAGGAATGGAGGGTTATGGTCTGAGCACAGGTATATGGGACTAGGGGAGATTATGTGTTCGGCACGGACTAGAAGGGTCGAGATGGCCTGTTTCCGTGCTGTAATTGTTATATGGTTATATGGTTATCAGTAACTTGCAATGGACAATGTGTACATGAAGGTGTTTTGGCGCCACCAATCGCCAAAGTAACCTGCCTTGTCCTAAAGAGCTACGTATTTCCAGTTTCAACACAATCTGTGCGTAGTTCAGTTTGGTGATGAAACTGCATTATTTCATTCAACTACGTTGACAGATAATTTATGTGCAATACTCCTGACCTTGATGAAGGGATAAACAAGTCAAACATTTCAGCAGGAAAAACAATTAATTCCAGGAATTCTGAGGTCATTAGTGCTAAAAATCTAATATCGGTGACCTTTCCCTCTGTTATAAAACGTGCAGAGTTTGGCAACCTACTTCTTCATCCTCCTCCACGTTGCAGGTGCAATATTTGTACCACCACATTTGGAAAGTTTCCAGAAATGGCATGATCTTCACACGGCAACGTCCAAAACTGCTTAAAGAAAAGACAGATTTGTTCAGTAGTTGACTTTAGGCACCCTCATGCACAAGCAGGCGTTCTCTGAGAACATCCCTCACAGAACCCCATCCCTAGTAAACCTCCCTGTCTGATTCCCACCTCCAATGCCGCCCTGATTTCCACTGTTCAAGTCCAACCCAACCCTCCATGATCCACACAATCAGCACCATTGCAGCCTCCCTTTGCTTCTCTCCACCATTTTGGAACCAGCAGGGACCTTTAGTTGTGACACTTTAGGCTTCCTTTAGAAATTACATATCAATATTGGGGTAGATCGTACCATAAGTTTCTTATATGAAAAACAAAAATCAAATGTTTGTTTTTACCAGGGGTGGGGTACCTGCGGCCGCATGCGGCCTTCTAGGCCATTAAGTGCGGCCTTTTGAATGAATCCAAATTTTGTAGAACAAATCCTTTTATTTTTATTAATATGTTTTTGTTCGTCTTTTATTACTTTTATTTTAATCTTAAAATGAACGTATTTAAAAAACCAAAGAGTAAAAGAAGATTCAACATAATAATCCTCCCCGACTGACGGCCACAATTAAAACTTTAGTAAGTCATGAGGGCTATTTTATTGCTACGAAGAGTTACTCACTTTGGGCACTCTTACGGGTAGAACACGAGGAATAGATTTCTTCAACAACTTTCAAGATAAATGTCGTGAAGTATATCTAATTGAAGTATCTTGGATGCGGCCTTATTAGATTACAGCTAACATAATGCGGCATTCCAACATGAAAAGGTTCCCCACCCCTGGTCTTTACTCTTGGGTGGTGGCAGCCTGGATCGGGCTTCATTGTTGCATTGCCCAGCTTACCTACGTGGTCGCTAACTCTATGTGAATGAGTGAATGAATGAATGAATGAATACGTTTATTGGCCAAGTATTCACATACAAGGAATTTGCCTTGGTGCTCTGCCCACAAGTGACAACATGACATACAGTGACAGTTAGGAATGACACATAAAACATTAATAATAAAACATTATCGATTAAACATGTGAATTAAATAAAATACCAGAGCAAAAGGAGGCTACAGATTTTTGGTTATTGAGTAGAGCAAACTACTCGTGGAAAAAAAGCTGTTTTATGTCTGGCTGTGGCAGCTTTGACGGTCCGGAGTCACCTTCCAGAGGGAAGTGATTCAAAGAGTTTGTGGCCAGGGTGAGAGGGGTCAGAGATGATCTTACCCGCTCGCTTCCTGACCCTTGCAGTGTACAGTTCATCAATGGAGGGAAGGTTGCAGCCAATAACCTTCTCAGCTGATCGGACAATTCGCTGCAGCCTCCAGATGTCGTGCTTGGTGGCTGAGCCAAACTAGACCATGATGGAGAAGGTGAGAACAGACTCTACAATGGCTATATAGAATTGGACCATCATTGCCTGTGGCAGATTGTGCTTCCTCAGCTGCCGCAGGAAGTACATCCTCTGTTGTGCCTGTTTGACTGTGGAGTCGATGGTAGCCCCCCATTTAAGGTCCTTGGAGATGATGGTTCCAAGGAACTTGAAAGACTCCACAGATGTGAATGTGTTGTTGTTGATGGTGAGTGGGGTGAGGGGAGGGGGAACTCTCCTAAAGTCTACTATCAATTCCACTGTCTTAAGAGCATTGAGCTCCAGGTTGTTGCGATGGCACCAGGCCGCCAGCTGTGTCACTTCCTGAATGTAGGCAGATTCTTCCCCATCCTGGATCAGTCCAATCAGGGTTGTGTCGTCCGCAAACTTGAGAAGCTTGATAGAGAGGTCAGTGGAGGCGCAGCCATTGATGTAGAGAGAGTAGAGGAGAGGGGAGAGTACGCAGCCTTGCAGTGCTCCTATGCTGAGGGTTTGCGGGTCCGAGATGTGCTTTCCCAGCCTCACATGCTGCTTCCTGTCTGTCAGGAAGCTGGTGATCCAGTGACAGAGGGGTTCAGGCACAGTCAACTCGGAAAGTTTGGAGTGTAGTAGCTCTGGCACAATGGTGTTGAATGCAGAGCTAAAATCATTATATCAGGCATATGTAAAATCAGAGCTATATTACTGAGCCATGCACATTATATGACAGTATGGTAGTGCAGATCTCAAAGTCATTTCAGTGGTCCAAACTGGCCATCTCTTCAAACAAAAAAAGGAAAGAAAGAGAGACAGCAATATTGCAATTCCATTTAAAAATGACCACAAGCAAATATAATTAGGATTGACACACTGGATTGACACAATCCGAACCTCTGAAATGAATGCGGCAGGCAAACACCAATGAAACCAGCACCGGGGATGAATGCTGAGCCCACATGCCATGTTTGCTCCTTCACAGAGATCTTGCCACCAGGACCAGGGATGTGTTAGAAAAGGTTACATCAATGAAATCCTGAATCGTGCAAATTCCTGCTGGAGAGCTGGAGTCTTGTGCCCAGGAGGGAACAGACTGTTGTACTTTGAACAAATGGGCCTAGATCAACTTTGAAGGCCGCCTACGAGACCAAATCACGAGAGCTAGAGAATGCAGGATGGTCTTTGGCTCAGCACCTGCTGCAGCATCCTCTCTGTGCTCCTCACTGTTCCTCCAGGGCTGGTCTTGCCAATAGGGTTGCCAACTGTCCCGTATTAGCCGGGACATCCCGTTTTTTGGGCTAAATTGGTTTGTCCCATACGGGACCGCCCTTGTCCCGTATTTGACTGCTACTACACAGGTCGAGGGGACTGTCGGGTTGGAGTGCCGCGTCCGGCCCCGCCTCACCCGTCCCGACGTAGTGCAGCCCATGGAGTGCAGCAGCAAAGTTGGCAACCCAATTTGCCAACCACACTCAAACTCCCCAATGAAGGCGACATGACTGACATCGCCAAACTCAATGGTCAACTGACCCCTTCATGGATAGAGAAGTCAAAGAAAATACTGAAAGCAAATCTCACACTCTGAGCCCTTGGAATGAGCACATATCCTAGCCTCCCAATTACTACAAATAACTACTCCTTCAGCAAAAGACACCAATTTTGTAAGAATCTGGATATTTTGCCTGAGCTCTCTAGTCTGGGGACAACGGGAACTCAAAAGAGAGATGGGAACCAGAGTAGTAGGTCAGAAATTGGAATTAGTGTTGGGACGGTAGAGATTATAGACAATAGACAATAGACTATAGGTGCAGGAGTAGAGGCCATACAGTCCTTCAGGCCAGCACCACCATTCAATGTGATCATGGATGATCATCCACAATGAGTACCCCGTTCCTGCCTTCTCCCCATATCCCCTGACTCCACTATCTTCAAGAGCCCTATCTAGCTCTCTCTTGAAAGTTTCCAGAGAACTGGCCTCCACCGCCCTCCGAGGCATAGAATTCAACAGACTCACAGTTCTCTGATTGAAAAAAGTGTTTCCTCATATCCGTTCTAAATGGCTTACCCATTATTCTTAAACTGTGGCCCCTGGTTCTGGACTCCCCCAACATCGGGAGCATGTTTCCTGCCTCTAGTGTGTCCAAACCCTTAATAATCTTATCTGTTTCAATAAGATCCCCTCTTATCCTTCTAAATTCCAGAATATACAAACCCAGCCGCTCCATTCTCGCAGCATATGACAGTCCCGCCATCCCGGGCATTAACCTTGTAAACCTACACTGCATTACCTCAATAGCAAGAATGTCCTTCCTCAAATTTGGAGACTAAAACTGCACACAGTACTCCAGGTATGGCCTCACTAGAGCAGTGTACAACTGCAGAGGACCTCTTTGCTCCTATACGCAACTCCTCTTGCTATGAAGGCCTACATGCCATTCGCTTTCTTCACTGCATGCTTACTTTCATTGACTGATGAATAAGGACAGTCTCTCTGATTAGGACCAGTAAGTCTCAAAGGAAGGAGAGAGGTGAAGGAATATGGTGAATCTGGAGTGTGTATATTTCAATGTAAGGAATACTGTGGGGAAAGCAGATGAGTATAGAGCCTGGATCGGTGCTTGGGTCTATGAGATTGTGGCCAATGCAGAAACATGGCTGCAGGAGGGACATGACTGGCAACTCAATATTCTGGGGTTTTGATGTTTCAGACAAGGAGACATGAAACATGAGTCATACAGCACAGGAAAAACAGGCCCTTCGGCCCAACTTACCCATGCCAACCAAGCTGCCCCATCTACACTCGTCCCACCTGCCCGTGTTTGACCCATATCCCTCTAAACCTCTCCTGTGCATGTACCTGTTGAAATGTCTTTTAACTGTTGGAGAGGGAGGAAAAAGAGGTGGAGGGGATTGCTCAACTAGATTGTCACGGCAGCAGTCTAGAGAGGACATATTGGAGGGTTCATCCACAATATATAACCATATAACCATATAACAATTACAGCACGGAAACAGGCCATCTCGACCCTTCTAGTCCGTGCCGAACACGCATTCTCCCCTAGTTCCATATACCTGCGCTCAGACCATAACCCTCCATTCCTTTCCCGTCCATATAACTATCCAATTTATTTTTAAATGATAAAAACGAACCTGCCTCCACCACCTTCACTGGAAGCTCATTCCACACAGCCACCACTCTCTGAGTAAAGAAGTTCCCCCTCATGTTACCCCTAAACTTCAGTCCTTTAATTCTCAAGTCATGTCCCCTTGTTTGAATCTTCCCTACTCTCAGTGGGAAAAGCTTATCCACGTCAACTTTGTCTATGCCTCTCATCATTTTAAAGACCTCTATCAAGTCCCCCCTTAACCTTCTGCGCTCCAAAGAATAAAGCCCTAACTTGTTCAACCTTTCTCTGTAACTTAGTTGCTGAAACCCAGGCAACATTCTAGTAAATCTCCTCTGTACTCTCTCTATTTTGTTGACATCCTTCCTATAATTAGGCGACCAAAATTGTACACCATACTCCAGAATTGGCCTCACCAATGCCTTGTACAATTTTAACATTACATCCCAACTTCTATACTCAATATATTCTATATTCCAACCAGAGAAGGGAACATACTGGACCTTGTGTGGGGAAATGAGCCTGGCCAGGTGACTGGTGTTTCAGTGGAAGAGCATTTTGGAGATAGTGATCACAACAACATAATTTGTAAGAGTGGACAAAGCAACGGGCAAGGAGAAGGAGGTGACAGCAGGGGAGTCAGGAGTGGACAAAGTGAAGGAAGAAGCAGCAGCTGGTGAGAGTGGAGGGAGCCCCATGGTGACCAAGCGTGTTCTGCCAGAAAGCACTGGCCCCAGGGGCTAAAATGTCAACCACAACAACAACCATGCTAACTGGATCACGCGATGGATGACGCAGGGCTCGCTGGTGCACCTTGCCAATCGGGAGTGGCATTGGAATCCGGGGATGGAGAGGCCGTGTGAGCCAGGATGGCAGGCCTGTCCACTATAACCAAAATCTGTTATAAAAGGATCCGTTAAAACAAGGGTGGATTGTATAGAAATGACCTGAACCAACCTGATGGGTTGGTTAGTAAGTTTGCAGATGACACCAAGACTCAGGGTTATGGACTGTGAGGAATCCTGATAGAGTATACAATGGGATACAGATCAGCTACGGAAAGGTGCAGAGAAATGGCAGATAGAGTTTAATCTGAGGAAGTGTGAAGTGTTGCACTTTGTCAAATGCAAGGCAAAAATCTACAATAAAGGTCAAGATCCTTAGTAGCATTGATGTACAGAGGGATCTTGGTGTCGAAGTCCATAACTTTCTGAAACATAGAGTGGTAAAGAAGGCATGTGATATGCTTGCCTTCATTGTTCGGGGCGTTGAGTATTAGAGTCAGGAAGTAATGATGCAGCTTTATAGTTCTTTGGTTAAACCACATTTGGAGTTCGGCTTGCAGTTCTGATTGTCCCATTACAGTACGGATGTTGAATCTTTGGAATAGATTGTGGTGTCAGGGATGATGCCAGGTTCGGCAGAGACCGCACCGACACTCGCAGTAGGGTGAATGCATGTGATATATTTTATTTACATTGGTAATAATATCCAGGAAGGCATGGGGGTGCTGTCACTCACCATCAGCGCACATGTGTAGTGGCGCTGGCAAACTCGGGCTTGTCCCAGCCTGAGCTCAGTCCTAATCTCGAAAGAGGAGGCGTGATGATCTCAACCCTCCTCCTGCAATTCACCCTTGCCTCGAGAGGAGGCGCTGGCGGTCTCAGGTTTATCTTGGCGGCTCAGCTTTAGGGCTTCAAGTGGCAGTGCTGGGCTGTCTTTGGGTTATCCACTATCCCTCATGGTGACTCAGTCTTTGCCTTTGACTGTGAGGACACAGTCCCACGTTGTCTGTGGGCAGGATGAGACACTGGCATCTTATGTGTACCCCGGACACTCAGTCTAAGCCTCAGTAGAGGAGCTGGCTAGATTGGGCTTCTTCCCGGCAGCTCAATCTTTACCACATGGTAGCGTTGGTGGTCTCAGATTTGTCCCAGTGCCTCAGTCTTCCTCGAGCCTGCGACAGGGGAACACAGCTAGCAGGAGGGCAGCACATTTTCTCACCCTTCCTTTTCCCTCTCTTCTTTCTTCCACTTCTCTGCTTCTTCTCTCACCTTCTCCCTTCTCTCCTTCTCTGGCTGAAATGCCTGTGTTTTATAGGGAGTAGGTTGACAAGGTTCAAATGGCCAAACCAAACCGGACCCAACCGTTGCCAATGATGCTGGGGATTGGCCTCTCCTGGCCCGTCAGTCAGGGATAGGAATCAGAACCGCATCTAAAGGTGGCAGAAGAGATTTACCGGAATGCTGCCTGGATTAGAGGGCATGGGTTACAGGGAGGGATTGGACAGACTTGGATTGTTTTTTTCTGGGAAGCCGGAGGTTGAGGAGAGACCTGATCGAAGTATATAAAATTGTGAGACGCACAGATAGGTTAGACAGTAAGAACATCTTTACGGGAATAGAAATATTAAGTACTAGAGGCCAGAGCTTTAAGGTGAGAGGGGAAAAGTTTAAAGGAGATCTGTGGAGAAGTTTTTGTTCACCCAGAGGTTGGTGAGTGCCTGGAACAAGCAGCTGGGTGCAGTTGATGGAAGCAGATATGATAGAGGCATTTAAGAGTCTTTTGGATTAGCATGGATATGCGGGAAATGATGGGATATGGATTATGCGCAGGAAGAAGATAAGGGAAGGTCTTGGCATCATGTTCAGCACAGACATTATGGGTTGATGGGGACTGTTCCTGTTTTGTATTGTTTTATGTTCTAAAATGCCAGTTTGCTGTGAGGCTCATAATCTCATTTTAAGATAAAAAGTCTCAATATCTAAATGTGTGCTGTCTTGTAGATAAACCTCCGCACGTTATATGTTATGTACCAAAGTCGTCATCAAGACTATAAGGTCAGAAGGTCATAGGTAATAGGAGCAGAATTAGGCCATTTGGCCCATCAAATCTGCCCTACCATTCAATCATGGCTGATCTATCTCTTCCCTCCTAACCCCATTCTCCTGCCTTCTCCCCATAACCCCTGACACAATATATGATTATCCATAGTGAGTATAGAAGGTCCTCCTTACAATCTGTAGGGAGAAGATAAACAAACACAAGAGGGGCAAGTATCATGCCACTCTCAAACAGACACCCTAATTATTGCCCCTAATTATCTTAACCTATCGATGACAGCTAATCTTCAATGCAATCCTAACCTGAACACAATTCTTCTCACAAGGAAACATGGAATGGGGCAAACTATTGGTTTGCATCCTGGGATCTCAAACAGATGGCCTGCATCCTGGGATCTCAAAGGAAGTGGCTGCAGAGATAGTGGCTGCATTGGGTGTAATCCATCAAAATTCCCTCCATTCTAGTGAAGTCCGACAGGATTGGAAAACCACAAATGTTATGCCACTATTCCAAGCATTGCGGGAGACAGAAAGGAGGGAAGTCCAGGCCATTTAGTCTAACATCGGCCACTGGAGAAAATGTTGGGATCCATTATTATGGAGGCCATAGACAAACCTTTAGCAGCATGTATGGTTTTAGGTTCAAAGGTTCAAAGGTTCAAATTTATTGGTCATATGCATCATAAGGTGCAGTGAAATGACAGTTGGTTTTGCACGTTTACTGGTGAGAATATGTAGAATTGGGGATACAGGACTAAGGTTTAAGTATTCTGAGTTAAGTTTTAATTTCTTTATTTTTACATAATTTAGTTAAGTTTAATTATCCTCGATGTGACATAATTTTTACTGGAAAACATGGGATGTTTAATGCTATTGTAATTGGCTAAGATGTATTATGCTGTGAGTGATTGTCGTTGGGTAGAAAGATTGTCCCCATACTGTAGTTATTGGTCTAGAATCACCACCCTTTGTAAATTACCTCCCACTGTATCAACCATATATATATGCTAATTCCTTTGTTTGAGCACACGTGTTTCTCCGTGATCCACCGGGAGAGCTTCCCAGGGCAGTACAGAGAAACCTGGTCACCATGGTGAAATAAAGGATGATTTAAAGTATTCTAGTTGGTGTTTTCACTGAACGGACTAAGGGATATAAATACTGGAATTAACACTAGGACCCTTTAGAATTCAAAAGTAGAGATTGGATGAAGGGGAACTGGGAGATATTTTGCATTTGGATTTCCAGTAGCCATTTGGTCAGATGCTACATAGAGTTACTGCACATGAGTTCACAGAGTTGGGGATACTATTTTAGCGCGAATATGAGATTGACTGCATAAAACAAAATAGAGTTTATTTTATAACACTAACTAATGGGTTGGTACTGGGATCAAAGCTGGGGCCTCACTTATTTCTGATCCATATTATTTACTTGGATGATAGATGGATAAACAAGTTTTAAAAAGGACATGCAAACATCCAGCAATAATGGGATTTAAATAGATTGAGTGCAAGAATTGACAGAGGAAGTATAATACCGAAAAAAAATATTACATTATCTACTTTGAAGAATACAATGGCAGATATTTATTTAAATGGAATGTGGCCACAAAATTATAAACGTCAGATGGACCTAAGGTTCCTTGTATAAGAAATACAGAAATTTAGCATGCAAGTGCAACAGTTATTGAGGAAAACTAATGGAATGGTGGCCTTTATTGCAAGAGATAAGGAGTATAAAACTAGAGGTGTGTTTACTTGGTGACTTGGCACCTGGAATACTGCCTACAGTTTTGTTCATTGTATTTAAGGGATGATATACTTGCATTGGGGACACTATAGAGACAGTCAATCAGGTTGGTTCATGGCATGAATGGGTTAACATATGAAGAGTGGTTAGGTGGGTTAGATCTATACTCATTTGAGTTTAGAAGAATGAGGTGATCTTATGGAAAGTCTGAGACAGATTGGCAGGGTGTATGCTGAGAGGATGCTGCCCTGCATGGGAATATTTACAACCAGGGGCAGTGTTTCACAAGTAATCTACCACTTAAAATGAGCCTCCTCTCGGGCTCATGAATTTGTAAGATTCTTTACCTAAGAGAGCTATGGCAGCAGTTATTGAAGAAATTCAAGGTGAAGATCAACAGACATTTGACCTACAAGGTAGTCATTGGGTATGGGAAGAGTTATTACAAACACCACATCAACTAGTTTACAAATATCTCCCACCACTAGATTAAAAACTAAATATGTATAAGGGAGGTTCCTCTTTAGTCTGTCCATCTAGATAACTTGGGCATCATTAAACAAGCTTCTCATCAAGATAAATATATTTTAATTTTACAATAATTAGCAATATGACATTTGTTGAAACCTGCTGCTTTATAAACAATAATTGTTGTATGAAGTGAAAAGAATCTACTGGTATTTACATAAATAAATACAAAAGTGTGAAAACATACACCTCCAGATTCAGGAACAGTTTCTTCCCAGCTGTTATCAGGCACCTGAATCATCCTACAACAAATCAGAGAGCAGTGCTGAACTACTGTCTTCCTCATTGGTGACCCTCGGACTACCTTGATCAGACTTTACTGGCTTTACCTTGCACTAAACGTTATTTCCTTATCATGTATATATACACTGTAAATGGCTCAATTGTAATCATGTATTGTCTTTCCACTGACTGGATAGCACGCAACAAAAGCTTTTCACTGTACTGAGGTACATGTGACAATATACTAAATTGAAAAAAATAATGGATTTCATAACTTCCTGATCCCTACCTGAGCAACAAATCTATAGAGGACTCACAAGCGTGTGGGAAGCTCAGAATGAACTGTTTGCCATCGGTGATCCTTTACGTTTGGTGGGGCAGCTTCAATGTCACTGTCAGCACCAACCTTATGTTGTCACAGTAACGCCCTGATGTCAAAATAGGAGATGCATGACATCACAAGCCCTGCAACAGTCTCCTCTGTGTAAAATACCATAGCAACAAGCACACCACACATTTTGGCTTCATTGGCTAAAAGTCAAAGATGTGAATTACATACAATGACATTAACCATTTTCTTAGTTTAGTTTAGTTTAGAGATTCAGCGCGGAAACAGGCCTTTTGGCCCACCGAGTCCACGCCGACCAGCGATCACCCCAAACACTAGCACTATCCTACACACTAGGGACATTTTACCTACAAACCGGTACGTCTTTGGACTATGGGAGGAACCCATAGCACTTAGAGAAAAGCCACGTCGTCACAGGGTGAACATGCAAACTCCATACAGACAGCACCCGTAGTCAGGATCGAACCTGGGTCTCTGGCACTGTAAGGTAGCAACTCTACTGCTGCACCATGCCGCCCATTTAGCACAGAAACAGTTAATTCAATTCATTATATTAATACTTGCTCCCACTCTTCAATTTAGTAGTATAACCTGTTACTTCATCCCTCATACCTTTACCCAAACTCCACCCCGTGTACTTTTATGTGACTTCTTCATTTGGCAGATGTGAGAGAAGGGTGAATAGGGATGGTTGATTTATACTAGAACTCTGAAAATTATAACTTAGAAAGAAATAAGGTGTCAGCAGAAGCCAGACTGCTGGTCGAAGAAAGTAACAATATACAGGACAGAGGGAACTTCTAGATAAAGAAGTAACAGATAAAAACTCCAGCAGAAGCCTTTGACGTCAGGAGATGTTCCGAGACGTTTCTGGACGTTCTCGTGGGAATGTGGGCTTTATGTTATGATTGGACGAAGCTCGATGGGGAGACATGAGGTAGTGACCATAGTGAAGAAAGGTATAAAAAGATAGATACAACCTCCATTTTTGTGTGTCTCTAGAGGATGATAGAGGAGGGACACCCTTTTCTGCGCAGAAATGTAATAAAGGAAAACTTGTTTCTTTGATTTTGTCTCTGAAGAGTTTGTGATTGATTTTGAATCTCACAGCAGATAATTTCACATTTTATCACTCTTTTTGTGGAGCGTTTCTCCTGAATTCCCCATTGGGTTTATTGGTAATAATGCACCTTCTCTATTCCCTGCTTTTGCTTTTCACTTCAGCCACCAGCAATCACAAAAATGACATTGATCCTCATCAAACCTTTTCATACTTCTCCAACAGGTTTCCCCTCTGTGGTCTTATCCCACAGAAGAAGCCCAGATCAATCTTTTATTTTGGCTGTAACCATTCAGTCCTGAATGTTCAATGAATGACCAACCAAACTCTGTGACAGTTTGAGTCATGTCAAGTTGGCTCACCAGTGATATGGAAATGTTCAGGTTTTGAGCTCAGACTGTGAAATGTAAAAAGCTAGTTGGTTACCTAGTTATTTAGCAGTGACTGGTATCTGAAGCCAAAAACAAAATGCGGAGGGATTCAATGGGTTAGACAACATCTGTGGATGCAGGGTGGTGGTCCATCACACACTATCTACAACAGGGCTTGGTTCTTTGTCAAAGTGAGCTAAAATAATTGCAGACCAGGTACTGCTGCATGAACATACCAGACAAGTACCTGTACATACCCACCATCTCTACCAGGCAGGAAAAGTGCAATGGAATTTTAGGGCAGCATGGTGGCACAGCAGTAGAGTTGCTGCCGTACAGCGCTAGAGACCTGGGTTCGATCCCGACTATGGGTGCTGTCTATCTGGTGTTCATACGTTCTCCATGACCACGTGGGTTCTCCCCGGGTGCTCCGGTTTTCTCCCACATTCCAAAGACGTACAGGTTTATAGGTTAATTGGCTTTGGTGAAGATTGTAAATTGTTCCTCGTATGTAGAATCGTGCTAGTGTAAGGGGACTTGATGGGCCAAATGGCTTGTTTCTGCATTGTATCTCTAAACTAAATACTTTCTACCTGTCTGGATGAATGCAACTCCGACTATGTTTAAGAAACTTGATAGGAAGAATTTGATTTAGGCCTAATCCACTATCCTAACCATTCTCTCGCCCTATAGCAAACAGTGCATAGCATCTAAAACTGTATTGTGGTTACTTTTACTTTGAGAACAAACTGGATGACCTTAAAGCTAGATTTACCTAACCTAGATAACTGAGGGCCTGCTGTATGTCTGTTTTATAGAGACATGGCTCACCCCTGCCTCACCTGACTGTGTTATTCAACCAGAGGGCTTCTCATTGCATTTGGACAGATGCACCACTGATGCATCAATGATGAGATGGAGTACTGGAAGGAGATAGATGACCTAGTGACATGGTGTCAGGTCAAAAACCTCTCCCTCAAGTTCAGCCAGATGAAGAATATTGATTTCAGGAAGTGTGGTGGAATACGGTGGCGCAGCAGTAGAGTTGTTGCCTTACAACGAATGCAGCGCCGGAGACCCGGGTTCGTTCCCGACTACAGGTGCTGTCTGTACGGAGTTTGTACGTTCTGCCCGAGATCAGCGTGGATTTTTACCGGGATCTTCTGTTTCCTCCCACACTCCAGAGACGTACAGGTGTGAAGGTTAATTGGCTTGGTAAATGTAAACATTGTCCCTAGTGTGTGTAGGGTAATGTTCATATGCGGGGATCGCTAGTCAGCACGGACCCGGTAGGCCGAAGGCTCTGTTTCCGTGCTGTATCCCTAAACTAAACTAAACTAAACATGTGCCAATCAGCTTCAATAGTGATGAAATGGAAATGGTTGGGAGCTTCAAGCTCCTCGGCATAAATATCACCAATGATCTTTCATGGACCCACCTCATTGATGCGACAACCAAAAGGCATACTGATGCCTCTAATTCCTAAGAAGACTGAGGAAATTAGCCATGTCTCCAATGATTCTTTCAAACTTTCTACAGATGCACCATAGAAAACATACTGTCGACTAGCATCACAGCTTGGCTTGGGAACAGCAAGAAATTGGAGAAAGTTGTCGATATAACCCAGTTCAACAGGTCAGACTCCTCACCATTGACTCCATCTACACTTCACGCTGCCTCGGAAAAGCAGCCAATATTATCAAAGTCTTGTCCCACACATTCTTCTTATCTTAATGTAATATTACAATATGTATTACAGGGAACAACAATTGAATGAGCCAACTAACACCCAGCATCAGAAAGCTTCACTATAAGTAGCAATGTTACAAAATTTTGAGATTTTAAAAATCAAGTCTGCAATTTATCCCATCAGTTAAAGCATAAAAATAAGTTTAATTTGACACCTAATTCACTTTCATATCTCAAGTATTTAAAAAGTTATGGTCATTTTCATACTCGGAAATTAGCATCTTGTTCCCTATTGATTTTCTATGGACATAACAAAAAAGCTGTGATCGTGGACAGTCCTACTATAAGAGGAAACATGCTGAATTAGAGACTTGCTGAATTGGTCTAATTGGAGTCATGCCAAATTTCACTCTAAGACAGGTGTGAGAATCACCAGCTGGATCAATAGGAATTGACTTTGTCTTTGCTGGTTGTGAATCTTTGTCACTATGATTTAAAAGGGATCTGAACTTACACTGTGTCTTTTGCCTCAATTTCAGGTCACCTGAAGTTTGATGAAACTTCTGGAGTGTAGTCACTTTTATAATATGGGAAACAAGGCAAACAGTTTGCACACGGCAAGCTTTCTCATTATCAGCAATCCAACTATCCATATGGTGCCAGCACAATAACCTGGCCCTCAACACCAGCAAAACCAAGGAACTGATTGTGGACTTTGGAAGAGGTAGGATGGGGACCCACAGTCCCGTTTATATCAACGGGTCGATGGTTGAAAGGGTCAAGAGATTCAAATCCCTGGGCGTGCACATCTTTGAAGATCTTTCCTGGTCTGAGAACACTGATGCAATTATTAAGAAAGCTCATCAGCGCCTTTACTTCCTGAGAAGATTACGTAAGGAGTCGGTTTGTCAAGGAGGACTCTAACTTCTACAGGTGCACAGTAGAGAGCATGCTGACCGGTTGCATACGTGGCTTGGTTCGGCAACTTGAGCGCCCTGGAGAGGAAAAGACTACAAAAAGTAGTAAACACTGCTCAATCCATCATCGGCTCTGACCTCCCTTCCATCGAGGGGATCTATCGCAGTCGCTGCCTCAAAAAGGCTGGCAGTATCATCAAGGGCCCACACCATCCTGGCCACACACTCATCTCCCTGCTACCTTCAGGTAGAAGGTAGAAGGTACAGGAGCCTGAAGACTGCAACGACCAGGTTCAGGAATAGCTACTTCCCCACAGCCATCAGGCTATTAAACTTGCCTCGGACAAAACTCTGAACATTAATAGCCCATTATCTGTTTATTTGCACTTTATCAGTTTATGTATTCATGTGTGTATATATTTATATAATGGTATATGGACACACAGATCTGTTCTGTAGTCATGCCTACTATGTTCTGTTGTGCTGAAGCAAAGCAAGAATTTCATTGTCCTATTAGGGACACATGACAATAAACTCTCTTGAATCTTGAACTGAGTAACAAATATTGGCCATGGACACCATGGAATAGTTTCCTGTTCTTCTTTGGGATGCCTAGGGATCTCCTCTGTCCAGCTGAGATGACAGACACATGTAGCGATCAAAATACCCACTGCACTCCTCCACATTGCATACATGTTTGTGCTCAGCACCTCTCTGATGTAGACATAAAAGCAGCACCTCTTGAATAATGAAGGACAATATTTACTCAATGGCCCTTCTGGAAAATGTGGTCATGTGGGCTTTGCTGAGATAGATCGTGTATCACGCTGTCTAACTTCATTGCCACCTGTCTATGGATTTGTATTCCAAGTCCCCATATTTCCTCGAAGATAGACTCAAAAAGCTGGAGTAACTCAGCAGGTCAGACAGCATCTCTGCGAAAAGGAATAGATGACGTTTTGGGTTGAGAATCCATTTCAGACTCTGTCTGAAGAAGGGTCTCGACCCAACACGTCACCTATTTTCTCCAGAGATGCTGTCTGACCCTCTGAGTTACTCAAGCTATTTGTGCCTATATTTCATTAAAAACAGCATCTGCAGTTCCTTCCTATACATCCCAAATTACCTCCGTACTCTGCATGATCCTAACATTAACGGTGAATGTCCTAGCTTTATGAATGCCCCCAAAATGCATTACTCACATTTGTGGTGGGATCTCTCCCCTTAGCATTATTGATCTTGCTCTGGTCTATTATGACAGAGGTGTTTGCAAGCACAGGCCTTTTACAAACAAGGACCATCTCATTATATGTGTGGGAAGGAACTGCAGATGCTGGTTTAAACCAAAGATGGACAGAAAGTGATGGAGTAACTCAACGGGAAAGACAGCATCTATGGAGAGATGGAATGGGTGACGTTTCGGGGCGAGACCATTCCTTTCTTCTCTCATTTCTTCACCCATTCCTTCTCTCCAGAGATGTTGCCTGTCCTGCCGAGTTACTCCAGCACTTTGTGATCATCTCATTATACTTCTTTTTCCAAAATATTAGTAGATTAGGGGAGCAAAATAAGAGAGTGGTAGATTTACACGTCAGTCAATAAAACTAGGATAAAAAGAAAATGAATATCAGATATAACCTATTTCCAAGGACCTGCAGTCAAATGGACTAGTGCAGATATGGAGAGAATACTGTACAGTGTGCAGTATTGATCTCAATTAAGCAAGAGTGTCATTGCATTGGAAAGCAGTCAATAAAAGATGTAATAAAAGATACCTAGAATGAGCAGGTTGTCTTATGGGGTAAGGAGGGACTGGCTAGGCTGTCTTTGGTGGTGTTTAGAATAGTGAGAGGCAACTGGTTGAAACATATATGATTAAAAGAGATTTTCACAGGACGAATTGGGAGAGAACATTTTGTTTCCTCTTGTGGAAGAAACTAGAATAAGGAGTCACTATTTAAATATCTGGGATCACCTAAACAAGGTGATTTGTTTGTCTCAGAGGGTCCAGAGTCTTTGAAACTCTCATCCTCAAAATGCAGTGGAAGCTATAATTCTATGAATATTTTCATGACAGATGTAAATAGATTCTTGATAAGCCAGGGGGTAAAAGTCCAATATGGGTAGGTGGGATGTAGAGTTGAGGTTACAATCATTTGCGATCATGATCATTTGAGTGGTTGATTGATTCAAATTCATATGTTAGCATGGCCATCACAATAGGCAGCTCACTTGCTGTAATTATATTATTAATGCGCCTGAACAGGCACAACTAATGTAGTTTCTATGGTTAAACGCCGTATGTTTATACATTATAGTAATTTACCTGACCTATTCTGAATGCCTGCATACCCAGTTGATTCAGACCCTTAGAGCTGCATGTGTTTTGTGGCCAAAGTGACTGAGAAGTCCAGTCAGCATTTTAGTTCTTGCCAAGGTATCACTTCCTCATTTTACAACTGTCTAAACACCAAGAAGGGAAATTATACTTGATTGGCTTCTGGAACAATGAGGAAATGGTTGTATTGTGTGATTTATGTGCAATGATTAGTACTGGACTCCAGCCCAGTTTCATTTCTTCTCAGCTGATCACTGCTTAAGTTCATAATGTAGATTTGCACAAATGTTCCTATAATTAACCCATCAATTTGATCTCATCCTTCCAAAATGTCCATTGCTATCCCTTGATATCTCGCAGTGGATTATTAAACTGATTCACCAACCTGGCTCAAGTGTTCCTCCTCTCAACCTGTTGCAGGTGTTGATCACCTTTACTGCAAAATAGCGCTGCTGCTAACAGTACTTCATCCTGATCCCAAATGTATTTCCTATTCTTAACAGGTGCATGGCCCCATAGCAGAAGTGTCCACATCGCGGGACTGGAAACTGGAAGTATCCTGAGCTAATTCTGCTACCACCAGTATCTATGGCGACAAGTGATGGCTTCCACTGATTGTCGCTGAAGCTTGCGTCCTTTTTAGGACGGACGATGACAGCGAGGTCAACAATTGTAACAAGGTGGCACGACTCAAAGAACAGGTGCCAAACCTAAACCTGTCCTTCACCATCACACTAGTCCTTCTTTTTCTGCTACCTCCAGCTTCCCTGTGTTGGGTTTACTTTTATTACCTGCCAGTAATTCCCTTCAATGGCACTTTTTGGTTCTGCAAGACATCTTTCTGAGGTTGAAAGACCACATCTTTCATTGTTCACCTCTTCCCTTAAATACATCTGGCTTACTGTGCACTGACTCAAGGAAGAGAGAGCCTAAATGCAGACACAATCACACACAGAAAGTCAGATCACATCTGGGTAAAACAAACATCATCTGTGGGCACTTGAACTCAACTGGTTAGACATTGAATCATGACATACCTTTATTTTAGTTTAGTTTATTGTCATGTGTTCTGAGGTACAGTGAAAAGCGTTTTTGTTTCATGGTATCCAGTCAGCAAAAAGACTATACATGATTTGGTTATATAGGAATGGAGGGTTATGGTCTGAGCGCAGGTATATGGGACTAGGGGAGATTATGTGTTCGGCACGGACTAGAGGGGTCGAGATGGCCTGTTTCCGTGCTGTAATTGTTATATGTTATATGGTTACAATCAAGCCGTCCACTGTGTATTCACTTTATCAAAAATTTAATCGCACTATTTGGCCTCTGTCAATAGTACAAGGACAAAGGACAAAGACAAAGGACATTTATTGTCACATACACCATTTCTGGTGTGAAATTTGTTTTGCCATTTGCAGCACACCAATAAAAGTAAGACACCACATTAAAGAAGAATTTAACATAAAACGTAAAAACATCCCCCCATAATAGTTCCCACTGTGAGGGAAGGCAACAAAGTCCAGTCCACTCCTCTTGTTCACCCCGTAGTCGGGGTCTAGTAGAAAACACAGACGGGAAGCCTATACAATATTGAAGAGGATTAACAATGTGAATAGCATATTTTACATGGCAAAAACACCGACAGTGGTGACACAAAAATCAAGGCATGGCTGTGAACATTGATAACGCCACAGACTCATAATCGTAGGAAGGGACACACAGTCCAATAAACCAGGATTCTGAAGAAGGGTCTTGACCCGAAACGTCACCCATTCCTTCTATCCAGAGATGCTGCCTGCCCAGCTGAGTTACTCCAGTGTTTTGTGTCAATCTTTATCATAAATCTAGGTACAGTATGTTCCATTACAAAGCACAATGAAGTTGGCTGCTACCATCGGACAAGAGGTACAGAATCTTTAAATCACACAATCACCATGTTCTTTGCTACAACTATCAAGTTCTTGAACTGACCTACACACCCCAATCCTACCTTGGCAACAGAATATTATGGACCACCTGTTACCACGGACTTGTTTTTTAATTGTATTTTGCATTATCGATTTTTTTTGTAGTGTTGTAGTCTACAGTTTGTAGTCATTTTCTATTCGCTATCTTGTACAATTTGTATTCTGTATGTGGGTTGAATCAATGCATCTGTGATTCTGCTACAAGCAAGATTTACCTGGTACCTGTAATAATATTGTGACGGTTGTCACAATACAAATAAGGTACTGTAGTCCAGAGCACCTAAACATGTTACACAGACATAGGAATCACAGTACCTTATGAAGAAACACGAATGAAAATAAAGAAATAACAATTGTGATGGGGAGAAAAGTGGGCGAGGAGATGGGAGGGACAGAGGAGAGAAGAAATAGACTGAGAGTAAAGTAAGGGTGAATGGAAAGATGAGGTAGGAAGGGATGGGGACAAGGAGGCATAGGGTATGAGTGGTGTGTAAGAAGGAACTGCAGATGCTGGTTTAAACCAAAGATAGTCACAAAAAGCATCACTGGAGAGAAGGAATGGGTGACGATTCGGGTCGAGACCCTTCTTCAGACTGATTGCACTTTCCTGCCTTTATTCCGCCACCTGCGCTTTTTCTGCCCCACCACAATGAATCCTAGAAAGGGTCCCGACGCAAATGTCGTCTGCCCACACTCTAGCTGCTGCCCCCACTGCCCTGCAGCGCCCGGCCCGCCGCCTCCAGCCCCCGGCCCCCGCTTCGGGAGCTGCGGGACAGCGTAAGCTCTGCCGATGACAAACCCGGAACCAAAGATATTTAGTATCTTTGCCCAGAGCCGGCTTCACGTGACCTTAGCACATGACTGCTGGGCCGCCCGGGCGCCTGACGGTGAAGGCGAGGAGACTTGGAGAGAGAGAGGTGAGGTCCCGTCCCGTCCCGTCCCACCCCGTCCCATCCCGGGACAGCAGGGGGAGAGCGGGGCTGCCGGGGGAGACTTGGAGATAGGGGTGAGATCGCGGGAGAGCGGAGTAAGGGGCCGGGAGACTGTGACTGTAGGGGGAGAGAGGGGTAAGATCCCGGGAGTGTAGCAGTGCGGGGGGGACGGGCTAAGCCGTCCGGAGACCAGGACTGCCGGAATTTGGGCTGGGAGAAGGGGATTGCCTGGGAAGAGGCGCTGGGAATGCCTGGGGAGAGACGCTGGGAGAGCGGGGAGAGGGGCTGGGATTGCCTGGGAAGAGGCGCTGGGAAGAGGGGCTGGGAGAGCGGGGAGAGGGGCTGGGAGAGCGGGGAGAGGGGCTGGGAGAGGGGGAATGTCGGGACGAGGAGCCGGGCACTGGTCCAAGAGCGAGTTCCGCGTTGAGACGAAGGGGGAGAGACGGGCAGGAGTCGGGAGGGAGCTCCTGGTGCCGGGAGCGTGTGATGTCCGGGACGGCGTCACTGTGTTTTCTCGGTGGTTATCAATGAGCCTGTGTGGTGACCACAAGTTTGCACGAAGGGATGACGGCAGCTCACTGTGGTCTGAAGGGTAGGAGGGGGGAAAGTGCCCTGTTACTGGGGGAGATGTAACTGGGTGCTAGGATCGCCAGCCCATTGGGCCTATTTACTCTATTGGAATCTATTTTCAGTAAATGCTCTCATCTCCTAGTCTTAAGACATCAGTTCAAGTCATCTGAAGCTCACTACTTTGATTTACAAAGGAAGCTCTGGCTGTTAAACTTGTGTACAACTGAAGATGGACACAAAATGCTGGAGTAACTCAGCGGGACAGGCACCATCTCTGGAGAGAAGGAATGGGTGACGTTTTGGGTCTAGACCCTTCTTCAGTCTGAGTCTACTCCAGCGTTTTGTGTCTATCTTTGGTTTAAACCAGCAGCTGCAATTCCTTCCTCCACATCGTGTGCAACTGAGTTGAGCAAGTTACACATTTCAAGCCAAGTCAAGTACACATTTGGAGGTTACAATGTGGCCTGACTTGTTTACTGCAGTAGAGGTATTGGGCATCATGCCATCAATTTGAAGGGATGTTCCCACTGTCGTCTTGAAGAGTCTGTCTGACAATCGATCACAACACATGACTCAGCAATGGTGGCAGAGCATTCTTTACCCACATTAAACTACATCACTGATGTCAGGACAAAGCCGAGCAAAGCTTTGTCTTGCCCCACCTCTATTCCAGTTTTCTCTTGCTCTTTCCCCGTCCACTCCCCCCCCCCCCCCAATCAGTCTGAAAGGGTCCTGACTCGTAACATCTCCTATCCATGTTCTCCAGAGATGCTGCCTGATCTGCTGAGTTACTCCAGCTGTGTGTTTTGTAAACCAGCATCTTCAGGTCTTTGTGTTTCCACTGATCTCAGCTCTTTTTTTATTTCCTCTAACAGATGACTCCTCTTGTGGTTTTGATTCTGGTAGTTCAAGTCTTTATTGCTGAGTCTGCACCAGCTAAAGATGAGATTATGTACCTCCCAGGCCTGGCCAAACAATCCAGTTTCAGGCAGTACTCTGGGTACCTGAATACATCTGAAAATAAATATCTCCACTACTGGTAAGTGATTTGGGTTTACATTGCTCATGTTTTTACTGAACTTTCTTTTATGTTAAAAATAACAATTTCTTCATTCAATGGCACACTGGTTCAAAAACTTACTATCCACAGGCAAGGTTACAGTTTCACTGATGCTGTCTGATCTACTTTGTATTTCCAACAGTGTTTGTATATTACAGCAACTTGCTAATTAATATGCCTTTGACAGAAGCTTCCAAGCCTGCAGTCTGGAATGACAAAGGCAGTGGATGCATTACCACCACCATTGGGAATTAATACATGTAGCCCTTCCTTTATACTGACTCAAAATTCAAGAACCCCATTACAGTATCACATATGCACTTTTATAGGTGTAGTGGTCCAAGAGCAAATCTAATGGGAAACAAATGATGGACAATAGGTGTGGTAAGGAACTGCAGATGCTGGTTTAAACCGAAGATAGACACAAAATGCTGGAGTAACTCAGCGGGACAGGCGGCATCTCTCAAGAGAAGGAATGGGTAATGTTTTGGGTCGAGACCCTTCTTCAGACTGATTTCAGGAGAGAGGGAGATGCATAGATCAGGCAGTGTAAGGTGTGAAAACGGGACAAAGAGGGTGGAGATCAAGGAATATGTAGAATAGATCATTGTTAGCTGGGTGAAGGTGACAACAAACCAAACAGATAAAATGTAGTCGCAGCCAATCAGACTGGTCGGAGAACTGGAAAGGGTGTTGGGATGGAGAGCCAGGGAAAGCAAGAGCTATTTGAAGTTAGAGAAGTCAATGTTCATCCTGCTGGGATGTAAGCTGCCCAAGTGAAATATGAGGTGCTGTTCCTCCAATTTGCACTGGGCCTCACTGATAATGGAGGAGGCCCAGAACAGAAAGGTCAGTGTGGGAATGGGAGGGGGAGTTAAAGTGTTTAGACAATAGGTATTTTCTTGACAATGCCTAAGTAATGCAATGTTAAAAAATATTGAAATCAATGTGGGCAGAGTTTGGATTTCATGGCGAGGATACCTTGTGTAGTTAGGTTTGTAATGCATGGTTTACCATACACTTAATGTAAGAAACAGAGGCTGAAGCTTGCCCCTTATGCCTGCTCTGCCATTCTATAATGTCAAGACAATTATTTTGCCCAGGCACCACTTTCCTATATTAACCCTATATCCCTTGATTCCCTTAATATCCAACAATTTATCAGTTTCTTAAATGTACCAAGAGACTGAGCCTCGACGACTCTTTTGAGCAGATTCCAAAGATTCATTACTTTCTGGAAGAACAAAAGAGTCAAAGTAAAAGTCAATTTTATTCGTCACATGCATCTGAAGGTGCAGTGAAATGAATTTGCCAGCAGCGATACACTTAAAAAGAAAACACAATACACAATAAAACTTAACACAAGCATCCACCACAGCATTCTTCACTGTGGTGGAAGGCAACAAAGTTCAGCCAGTCCTCCTCCTTTGTTCACCCGTGGTCTGGATCATAAATCCTCCATAGTTGCCGCTACGGATGGCCCGATGCAAGGCCCTCTCGTCGGGAAGATCGAAACTCTGACGTCGGGACGTCAAACACCCTCCTCTCTTTTTATCTCGGTCCTCCAAGGCTGGTTCCTCATTTTGAATTTTGTTTTGACTCTACACATCTTGGTTGATGGAAATCCCTGTTATACTTGTTAAACCTTAATAATTTTGAGCCTTCCATTTAAAAAAAGGAAGAACAATTGTGTGAATAACAGCATGCTTCCCATTCCTTGCCCAACTTCCAAAACTCCTCTTTTTCCTTTCCATTCCATTCCACTCATCTCCTGCATTTTGGAGATTAGTAAGACCACCTTGTATGTTACTTTAGAGTTTAGATACAGCATGGAAACAGGCCCTTCAGTCCACCGAGTCTGCACCGACCAGTGATCCCCGCACACCAACACTACCCTACAGACACTAGGGACAATTTACACTTGTACCAAACCAATTTCCCAACAAACCTGTACGTCTTTGGCGTGAGGGAAGAAGCAGAAGATCTCGGAGAAAACCCACGCGTACAGACAGCACTCATAGCCGGGATTGAATCCTGTAAGGCTGCAACTCTACCGCTGCGCCACCGAGCCGCACAAGAACCTGAATCCTCTGTTTCAGTACCCGAACCTGGGGCTCTGAATGTGCTAGGTGCGCCTGGTCCAGGACATGAAATTGATTTCATAAATGCTAGTTGTAGTTTCCCATTGGCTTCCATTGTAGAATATCTTTGGTAGTTTTTTTTAAATCTATCTGTATTGTTTTTTGATTTTAGATTTTTAGATTATTTAAGGTTTTATGCCATCAGGTGTGCTCCAATGAGTTGTCTGGATTCAAGAGCAACATTTTTCTACCACATCTGTAATTAATTCAGACAATGAGCACAAAGCAATCAAAAAGATCAAATGTCAAGAGTGTTTATTTGTCATATGCAGCACAGTAGTGCAGCTGATAAGGTTGCTGCCTCACAGTGCCAAAACCTGGGTTTAAATCAGGGTGCTGTCAGTGTGGAGTTACATAGAAACATAGAAAATAGGTGCAGGAGTAGGCCATTCGGCCCTTCGAGCCTGCACTGCCATTCGATATGATCATGGCTGATCATCCAACTCAGTATCCCATCCCTGCCTTCTCTCCATACCTCCTGATCCCTTTAGCCACAAGGGCCACATCTAACTCCCTCTTAAATATAGCCAATGAACTGGCCTCAACTACCTTCTGTGGCAGAGAATTCCACAGATTCACCACTCTCTTTGTAAAAAATGATTTTCTCATCTCGGTCCTAAATGACTTCCCTCTTATCCTTAAATTGTGACCCCTAGTTCTGGACTTCCCCAACATTGGGAATAATCTTCCTGCATCTAGCCTGTCCAACCCCTTAAGAATTTTGTAAGTTTCTATAAGATCCCCCCTCAACCTTCTGAATTCTAGCGTGTACAAGCCGAGTCTATCCAGTCTTTCTTCATATGAAAGTCCTGCCATCCCAGGAATCAGTCTGGTGAACCTTGTCTGTACTCCCTCTATGGCAAGAATGTCTTTCCTCAGATTAGGAGACCAAAACTGTACGCAATACTCCAGGTGTGGTCTCAACTGCAGTAGAACCTCCCTGCTCTTATACTCAAATCCTTTTGCTATGAATGCTAACATACCATTTGCTTTCTTCACTGCCTGCTGCACCTGCATTCCTACTTTCAATGACTGGTGTACCATGACACCCAGGTCTCGTTGCATCTCCCCTTTTCCTAATCGGCCACCATTCAGATAATAGTCTACTTTCCTGTTTTTGCCACCAAAGTGGATAACCTCACATTTATCCACATTATACTGCATCTGCCATGTATTTGCCCACTCACCCAACCTATCCAAGTCACCTTGCAGCCTCCTAGCATCCTCCTCACAGCTAACACTGCCCCCTAGCTTCATGTCATCCGCAAACTTGGAGATGTTGCATTCAAGTCCCTCATCCAGATCATTAATATATATTATAAATAGCTGGGGTCCCAGCACTGAGCCTTGCAGTACCCCACTAATCACTGCCTGCCATTCTGAAAAGGACCCGTTTACTCCTACTCTTTGCTTCCTGTCTGCCAGCCCGTTCTCTATCCACATCAATACTGAACCCCCAATACCATGTGCCTTAAGTTTGTATACTAATCTCTTATGCGGGACCTTGTTGAAAGCCTTCTGAAAGTCCAGATATAACTGGTTCTCCCTACTAGTTACATCCTCGAAAAATTCTATAAGATTCGTCAGACATGATTTGCCTTTCATAAATCCATGCTGACTTTGTCCAATGTATTCACCACTTTCCAAATGTGCTGCTATCCCATCTTTAATAACTGACTCCATAATTTTCCCCACCACCGATGTTAGACTAACTGGTCTGTAATTCCCCGTTTTCTCTCTCCCTCCCTTTTTAAAAAGTGGGGTTACATTAGCTACCCTCCAGTCCTCAGGAACTACTCCAGAATCTAAAGAGTTTTGAAAAATTATCACCAATGCATCCACTATTTCTACGGCTACTTCCTTAAGTAGTCTGGGATGCAACTTATCTGGCCCTGGGGATTTATCGGCCTTTAATCCATTCAATTTACCTAACACCACTTCCCGACAAACTGGATTTCACTCAGTTCCTCCATCTCATTTAACCCCCGGTCCCTTGCTATTTCCGGCAGATTATTTATGTCTTCCTTAGTTAAGACAGAACCAAAGTAGTTATTCAATTGGTCTGCCATGTCCTTGTTCCCCATGATCAATTCGCCTGTTTCTGACTGCAAGGGACCTACATTTGTTTTAACTAATCTTTTCCTCTTCACATATCTATAAAAACTTTTGCAGTCAGTTTTTATGTTACCTGCCAGTTTTCTTTCATAATCTATTTTCCCTTTCCTAATTAAGCCTTTTGTCCTCCTCTGCTGGACTCTGAATTTCTCCCAGTCCTCTGGTAAGCTGCTTGTTCTGGCTAATTTGTACGCTTCATCTTTTGTTTTAATACTATCCCTGATTTCCCTTGTTATCCACGGATGCACTACCTTCCCTGATTTATTATTTTGCCAAACTGGGATGAACACTTGTTGTAGTTCATCCATGCAGTTTTTAAATGCCTTCCATTGCATATCCACCGTCAACCCTTTAAGAATCATTTGCCAGTCTATCTTGACCAATTCACGTCTCATACCCTCAAAGTCACCTTTCTTTAAGTTCAGGACCCTTGTTTCTGAAATAACAATGTCACTCTCCATCTTAATGAAGAACTCAACCATATTATGGTCACTCTTGCCCAAGGGGCCACGCACAACAAGACTGCTAACTAACCCTTCCTCATTACTCAATACCCAGTCTAGAATAGCCTGCTCTCTCGTTGGTTCCTCTACATGTTGGTTTAGAAAACTATCCCGCATACATTCCAAGAAATCCTCTTCCTCAGCACCCCTGCCAATTTGATTCACCCAATCTATATGTAGATTGAAGTCACCCATTATAATTGTTTTACCTTTGTTGCACGCATTTCTAATTTCCTGTTTGAAGCCATCCCCAACTCCACTACTACTGTTAGGTGGCCGGTACACAACTCCCACTAGTGTTTTCTGCCCCTTAGTGTTTCGCAGCTCTACCCATATCGATTCCACATCCTCCAAGCTAATGTCCTTCCTTTCTATTGCGTTAATCACGTTTTCACGTTCTCCTTGTAACTGCTTAAATTTCCTTCATATGCTCTGGTTTCCTCCTACATGCCATAGATACGTGGGTTTGTAGATTAATTGACATCTGCAACAACAAAACGCCTCCCTAATGTGTAGGAATAGATGAGAATGCGGAAGAACATAGAACTAGTGTAAACAAAGGATCATTGATCGGCATGGATATGGTGGGCCAAATGACATATTTCCAGAAACTAAACTAATCTAAACATATGCACCAGGGACAGGAACAATGAAATCATCACTAGCTACAGTTTTACAGGCCCATTAAACTCAACAACAATAACTGCTTCAAAGAAGGGTTGAAGAAGGGTTTCGGCCCGAAACGTTGCCTATTGTTTCGCTCCATAGATGCTGCCTCTCCCGCTGAGTTTCTCCATCACTTTTGTCTACCCTCAACAACAATAACAATATATAAATATAATTTAAACACAACAAATTGAATATGCTGGTTTACAAACAAACAAAGTGCTGGAGTAACTCAGCGGGTCAGGCAAATCTAATTTATTGTATTATTTTTTATTGTATCCGTTACACTAGGTCATCAGTTCATAATAGTGAAAGCTGAAGTACACAGTGCAATCTTGCACAAAGTCCAGTGGTTCTGTGCTAAGGTAGTGTTGTGCAGGGTAGTACAAGAACCCAATAGTTTATGGAATTAATGGCTCTTGGGCTCCAATACCTTCCTCCCGATTGTAACGATGAGATGAGAGCGTGACCAGGATAGTAAGCATCTTTTATGATATTCGCTGGCGTTTTTGATCCTGTAGATCCATGTGATGGTGAAACTATATTTCCCTTTAGTTCTGTATACAGGAAGTAAGTGATTTCAAGAAACAGAACATTCCCAATCAATCTTTGTTTCAATTCTAGTGAGGTTACATTACTTTCCAGTGTATTGATAATTGTATCTGGTGCTGTTTCCTGCTCTCAGTTTGAGCCGAAACATCTCCTCTCACTCTCATTACATAGAGTCCTGGTTTGTCTGCATCTGAACATTTGTGCATAGGATCGCTCAGCTCCTGGTGTCATCACAACCTTGGATCACACGTGGAGCTAAATTCCAGGGATGAGATGAGTGTGAATTCCATTGACGTTGTTGCATTTGACTGAGTTTGGCATTAAGGGCAAAGCACACAAGTGGTTGGAATCATAGCTCTCTTAAAGGAAAATGGTCATGGTTGTTGGTGCTCAAATATTGCTGTCTAGGGTCAGTCTGAAGAAGGGTTTCGGCCTGAAACGTTGCCTATTTCCTTCGCTCCACAGAGGTTGCCACACTCGCTGAGTTTCTCTAGCAATTTTGTCTACCTTAGCTGCCTAGGGCATCACTTCATGAGTTCCTCAGGGCAGTCTCTTTGGCTCCACCATGTACGGTACTTCAGTGACTGAACTTCCACGATTAGATTTGGTGGGAATGTTTGACTGCACAACATTTAAATCCAAACCAGAATGAAGCTGTCCATTTTTGCAATATTTGGACAACATTTGGCCATGGGTTGGAAAATAATATGATAGAGCAGGCAATGACCATCTCCAATAAGAGATGATAATATCATCATACAGCAAATACCAACCTTTGAACATTTGGGATCACCAAAGCTCAACTGTACTGACCACACATGTACTGTGACTATAAAGAGAGATTAGAGGTCATTGACTCGCCTCCTGTCATCCAAAACATCTCACCAACTACAGATCACAATTCAATGTTTTTTATAATTACTCATGTACCAAGGTACAGTGACATTCTTTTTTTGTATACAGTTCAATAAATTATAGCTATACGAGCATAATCTCAGATTAATTACAGTGTATAGAAACATCCCACTGAGATCATATACAAGAGTCACTCGGCAAGTCAGGAGTTTAGTTGACTATTCTACACTTGTTTTAGGGGCCTGTCCCATGTGGCGATGTTGCCGACGTCATATCAATGTCGCCAAAAGATTTTGAACATTTCAAAACCCAGCGGCGACAAAAAAATGTTGCGACACTTGAAAAAACACCGGGCGTCATACGTCATCACGCCGCGTATTTTTTGGTGACCTGATACGTCAGCCAATAATGCCGGCAGTCGCCGAAAAAAACGCCGTTGGACAGGCCCTTTAACGAGTGCTGTCCCAGCAATACCGAAACCTGATGCCATCCAAGACAAAGCACCTTGTTTGATTGTTTAGTGTTGTGGATGGCATACTATTCGTGGCTGCTGCAAAAGTACACCATAATCAGAGTGTACCTTCTACATATTTATATAGTGATCACCCACCAAGATTACTATTGCAGCACACCTCAAATCTGCAAACCTCTACTAGCAAGAAGTTTCAGGTGTGTGCGGTCACCTCTGCCTATATGTTCTCAGAAATGCACACGCACTTTGCCTTGAAAGTATCTCGCCTCAGTCCTGATGCAGGTCTCAAGCCAAAATACATTACCTTCACAAATATCGCTTGGCCCATTATGATCCTAAACCTGTTTGGTGTTTGTTCTAATTCTAGCCTCTGCATCTCAGCCAGAGTCAGCACTTATCAGGAGGACACTTCAGAATACACATTGTCCAGGCATTGACCAACCTGACCTCCCGGTGGCTCAGCACTTCAACTCCCATTCCCAATCCGACCTCTCTGTCCTGGGTCTCCTCCATTGCCAGAGTGAGCAACAGCGGAAATTGGAGGAACAGCACCTCATATTCCGCCTGGGGACCTTGCGTCCGGATGGCATTAACATTGAATTCTCCCAATTTTGCTAGCCCTTGCTGTCTCCTCCCCTTCCTTAACCCTCCAGCTGTCTCCTCCCACCCTCCCATCCGCCCGCCCTCGGGCTCCTCCTCCTCCCCCTTTTCCTTCCTTCTCCCCCCCACCCCCCATCAGTCTGAAGAAGGGTTTCGGCCCGAAACGTCGCCTATTTCCTTCGCTCCATAGATGCTGCTGCACCCGCTGAGTTTCTCCAGCAATTTTGTGTACCTTCGATCTTCCAGCATCTGCAGTTCCTTCTTGAACACGTCCAGGCCTTGTCATTTTGATCCTGAATTCACCTTCAGGTGTTGAATCTCTAATGGTTATTGTTCTTACCCGACAGGTTTGTTGAATCTCAGGGGAATCCTAAAAAAGACCCTGTGGTGCTGTGGTTGAATGGAGGCCCAGGCTGTAGCTCGTTGGATGGGCTTCTAAATGAGCATGGTCCCTTCTTGGTAAGCAGTGTCATTGGCTTTTCCATGAGTTCAATCTAATTGTTGGCAATGATTTGAAATGCTGCTAAACGCTATAAGGAGTGACCTTTTCAATAAATGCTTTCTGCTTTGAGTTTGTAGATGCTACAATTAGTCTTGATACCCTTTAATCGAGAAAAGGAATTGGCTGCAGAGAATAGCCAAATTAAAACAATTTGGGAGGCTAGCAGAGCACCCTCTCTACAGCATGAGAAGAGCCTGATGATTGTGTGTGAGGTGTGCTGGGTTTTACTGTACATGGTGTGGTATATGGTACATGGTATAGTCCATAACTTAAATGGTAAATAGTCAAAAACCTAGTTGCATGAGTTTAATTTAATCTGGAGATCCAAAATGGATTGAGTCCATTGGAACCTGTTAAGTAAACGTGAGGGGAAAATAGCCATAAAACATGGAAATGGGTCCCATTGGGTCGCTGATCCCATTCTATTCTCCTCTGGTTCCCAAAAACTCTCTTCAGATTCTACCACTTGCACCAACCAATATGTCTATAATTTGGGAGGACACATTGGGGCATCGTGGTCACGGTGAATGTGTAAAGTCCTCACAAGCAGCACTGTGTGGTCAGGACAGAATCCAGATATGAGGCAGCTCCACTGAATGCAATACTGGCAGCCCAAATCTACTCGATGTCGCTGATTGCTATTTTATATGGCAGCATTAGATGTTGCCGTGTGCCGCAATACATTAAATGGCTTGGAATAGAGTCGCAGAGTTTGGGTAACGCTTCTATGAGTTTATGTACATTTTGTTTCAAGCTCTAACATAAAGGAAACAAACAAATTTATTAGTATTGTACCCGTTCATTTTGTTTTATGTACCAATGCATTATGAAACCTATAAAGTACATTTGCAGTCATTGTTCGTGATGCACAAGTGTGATAGTCAATTTATTTATAGTAAGGTGCCCTGGATAGCAAGGAAACAAATGGCTAGATAAGCTACTTAGGCTTGAAGGTTAAATATTAGTTGGGACACCAAAGAGGATTCTTCTACGATTCTTTAACACAGTCTGTGGAACAAACAAGGCCACAGTTTAAAAGACAATACTTCTGAAGGCAGAATAACTATCAACAATGTATTGGCATATAAATCCGGTTTTGTCAGAAAGAACTTGAACCTTGTCAGTGTGGTGAGAATGCTAACAATTGTTGTTAATTTCAAAATTGTCTGCAACATTCAGTTAATGGAACTAAATATTGGTGTTCACTTTGCAGATCCAACCTGATGGGAAGACACTTCAATATAATCCTTACTCCTGGAACTTGGTGTGTATCATTTTGGTTTTTAATCTATTGTGTTGCCCCTTGTTCAAGCTGACCTTTCAGCTGCTAACCCATGAATAAATGACTTCTAAAGACAACAACGTTTCCTTAGCACTTTAATGTACAAAAGCATTCCAAGGTTCTTTACAGAAAGATTATCAAACAATATCAACACCAAGCCATGCAAGGTGATATTAGAAAAGAAAAAGAAAATTCAAAATATTTAGCAGGCTCAGGCAGCCTTTGTGGAAAAAGAATCAACAAGATAAAATCTCTCACCTTAAATGCACGTTAAAGTTCTGAGATCCGGGAGAAGGGGGGAGGGCTGGTCGGGGAGAGTTCAGAATTTAAGAGTGAAGAGTTATATGACAAAAGGAATAATGGTGCAAATAAAAAGGAAGCAATAATGTAGAAAGTAAAGACATAGTGCCGTAGTGATAGAGTTGCTGCCTTGCAATGGTAGAGACTCGGGTTTGATCCTGACTACGGGTGCTGTCTGTATAGAGCTTGTACATTCTTCCTGCTACCATGTGGGTTTTCTACGGGTGCTCCAGTTTCCCCACACATTCTAAAGGCATGTAGTAGTGTAGGTTAATTGGCTTCTGTAAATTGTCCCTTATGTGTGCGATAGAATTAGTGTACGGAATTGGCACGGAATTGGTGGGCCAAAGGGCCTGTTTCCACGCTGTAACTCTCTTCTAAACAACTTGTGTAAGTGGGAGTATATTATAGAGAAATATTGATAGGTTTAACCATTGGTTTTGGCCCTTTCCATTGTAACGGTTCTGAATTTACACTATAATGAACCAAATGTCCTTTACAGATTGCAAATATGCTGTACCTTGAGTCACCAGCAGGGGTTGGATTTTCCTACGACGATGACCAGCAGTACCGAACCAATGATACTGAGGTGAGACGAGGTTTATGTTAGTAACAGGTAGGGAATGTGTTTCACTGTCAATGTGCATGCCCACATGGCAAAGGTTAGCTATTATTGCCCATCTTTATTTATTCTGTTAAGGTGTTGGTGATGGTTCTTTTCCTTGAATTGTAAAGGCCTGTGTTGCTACTAATTGGTTTTAAGGGTGGGGCAAGGGGCCATTGGCTTGTAAGTCAAGATGTTCCCACAAAATTACTGCTCTTGTTCTTAGTATTGCAGAGAGGGGTGTGAGATGCTGTGTGTAGTCTTCATGGTAAGTTATTGTGCAGTCACAGTACATCAGGAGGAGACCTGATGTCAAGTCTAGGAGCCCTGAACAAGGAAGCCATGCTGCCTAAATAGTCTGGAAAAAGTATTTAGAGACTTTTTTTGATTAGGCATGTGGATATGGAGGGATATGGATCACGTACAGGCAGAAGAGTTTAATTTAACATAGCATCATGTTTGGCATAGATGTTGTGGGCCAAAGGGTCTGTCCCTGTACTGTAGTCCTCTACGTTCAATAGTCAGTTCAGATTTGTGTGAACATTCTACTGGTAAGGGTTTGGTGATACAATTACATACCATTTATTTTTATTTGTTCTGGTTGGGAAATCTTTGGTACGACTGAGTTATCGTCACTAGGCTGCTGATGGTATTTTCTTTGTATTTTATGTTAGTCAAAATTAATCCTGCTTTTAAACCCTTCGAAACTTCTTTTGCTCTTGTGCCACCTCTCTCCGCTTCCAGGTTTCATTCAATAATTACCTCGCAGTGAAGAAATTCTTCCAGCTTTTCCCAGAATACAAGACGAATGCATTCTATATTACTGGAGAGAGTTACGGAGGAATCTACGTACCAACACTCGCAGAGCGTGTGATGACTGACAGGAAAATTAATTTTAAGGTAGGAGCTTAAAATTGCAAATTATTCAAAACTTGTAGGAAATATTCAGCAAATCTTGCAGCAGCTGCGAATAAGGATGCTGAATATTTTAAACCAATAGCTTTATTTGATGATATAATTGATCCAAACACTTTTTTTCTCTCTGCAAATTTGAACATTTTGGTATTTTGTGTTTATTTCAGATTTGAATGAATGAATGAAACTTTGTCACTTTATTTCCAGATCTGTAATATTTTCCCTTGAATCCAAACCATCATGTTGCATGTTAATCGGAGAGAGAAAGCAGATTAGGAAATCTTCTCTTCCCCATCTAATACATCATACCGAGGGAGTGTAATATTGTTGGATTCGAGAGAGAGAGAGTATACGTTTCATGGTCCTGCACGGGGAAATTTAGATTTTAAGGTTAAATGTTGAAGGAAGATCCTATTGTAGTATTTTGAGGAGTACAGGTGTATTTTCTCAATTCTCGCCCAACACTTTCTCTCAGTTATATTACCTGACCTGTTTTACACAGTTTATTGCATTTCTCTGTGAACTTTCTGCTGCATTTTGTTTAATAAGACTCAAGGAACTATAGGATTAACCATCAGCAGTGAGTTTTACTTGCATAAGGGGAGAAGTGTCTCAGTCAAAGGCTGTGATCACAACTCCAAAGTTTAAGTCGGTACAGCAGCACATTTATACACCAAAAAAGATAACAACTGTGGAAGTACAGATGTGAGGTAGATTGATATATTAATTACAGGAATTGTGCTTTACCCTTATATCGTACAAAAGTCGTGACATTTCGGTTCCGAATGCAACAAGGTGCAAAGGAAAGGACAATTAAGGTGTTAATGGCGAGTCTGCAAGAACTGGGGTATAGTGGAACAGTCAATATGTTTAGTTTAGATTTTTAGTTTAGAGATACAGCGTGGAAACAGGCCCACCGGGTCCGCGTCGGCCAGCGATCACCGCACATTAACACTATCCTACACACACAAGGGCCAATTTTTACATTTATGAAGCCAATTAACCTACAAACCTGTACGTCTTTGGAGTGTGGGAGGAAACCGAAGATCTCGGAGAAAACCCACACAGGTCATGGGGAGAACGTACAAACTCCCTACAGACAGCACCTGTAGTTGGGATCGAACCCTGGTTTCCGGCGCTGCAAGCAATGTAAGGCAGCAACTCTACCGCTGCGCCACCGTGACCGCCGTGACTGCCATTAATGGCAAATGCTAGCTGGCAACTTGAACACCTCCAACAGTTTTCGGGACTTCCACAATTTCCTTCTTTACAACGGTTTAAGAATATTTTATTGACAAAAAAGTGTATTGGGGAAATCCAAATCCTTTGGTCATCTTTGTACTTTCAAACAATGAGGGAAATCCCATTAATGAACATAGGAATGTAGAAAAATAGGGGCAGGAGTGGGCCATTTGGCTCTTCGAGCCAGCCATTCAATATGATCATGGCTGATTGTCCAAAATCAGTACCCCGTTCTGGCTTTTTCCCCATATCCCTTGATTCCCTTAGCCCTAAGAGCTAAATCTAACTCTCTCTTGAAAACAGCATTTTTCCGCATTTGTATTCATAGAATCTGCTTTTGTAAGGAACAATTACATTTTGGGGATTTTTTTTCTGATTAATGTAGGAGCATAATGATTAAATACTGCATAAGCAATTGTAAGATTAAATCCCAACATGGAACGATGAGTCTCAAAGTATGAGATGGCAGCAATAAACTATTGTGAGCTAATGTTCTTAAGGAAAGGAGACTTATTCCCCCCCCCCCCCCCTTTGTCCTGGTGACCTACATATGAATCTAATCCCAAAATACATGGTTGATTCTGGATGTCTTCTGGACAACTAGCGATGGGCAGGTTTGCTACTAGAGCCTGAATGAATAAATGATACTTTATTATAATATGGGAAGAGTCGCCACATATTGGGCACCGACAGAGTTACAAGATTTTCTGTTTAGTCCCCAACGGTCCCCTTTTGTTCTCGACAGCCCCCCCACACCGGGATCCCCTTTGTTCTCTCAGTGGCGCGTCCTGCACCCATGCCGCCCATGTGACCTCCGGCACCCACGCAGCCTTTCTCAACCACCGGCGCTGGCCTCGTCCTCTACCGCTGAGGTGTCCTCTCCTGACCGCTCAGCGGCTCCGACCTGGAGTCCAGCCGCAGGGACCCACCGCCCTGCTTCTCACGGGCCGCGGCCTCCTGGGAGCGTTGTTCCATGACCGACATCCCGCGAACAAATGTAAAATTAAATTGTTTCTTCATTCTTCATAAAACAGCACCTGGGTAGCAGTTGAGAGCAAGCTCTGCTGTAGCCACTGGGTTAGGGACGAAAGAACAAGTCAGCAGCTACTGTCTGAACTAACTCAATCAATTTACAATGCAAAGTTGGAGATCTGATCTGTGCAGATTAATGTTCTTCTTGACTGGTGTTCAACTGCAGACAATCAGAGGTGGTTGTTTGGTTTGAGTGGCAGGAATTTCTTTTTCTATTCCAAAATACTGTGTTGCTGGTATATAACACTTTAATGCTGCAAATCATTGGTCTTAGAAAACGGGAGTGACCCAACCAAAGAATTTAAGGTTAAAAAGATTTGATAGGGAGACACATTATTTCCTTTGATTGGAGATTCCAGAACAAGGGAACTATCTCAGCATTAGGTCAGCTCAAGGTCAGGAAGCACCTTTTTGCATGCATCACAGAACATTTCTGGAATCTTCTCTGTGAGGATATTGACGCTTCAGAAAATGGAGGTGGCACAGTGGTGCAGCGGTCGTGCTGCTGCCTTAGTGCCAGAGATCCAGATTCTATTCTGACTACGAGTACTGTTTGTACGGAGTTTGCACGTTTTCCCTGTGACCGCATGGGCTTCATCCAAGTGCTCCGGTTTCCTCCCACATTCCAAAGATACGCAGGTTTGTCGGTGAATTAGATTCTGTAAATTATTCCTTGAGTATAAGATAGCGAGTGTGTACAGCGCTAATGTATTGAATTGAATTGAATTGAATACCTTTATTGTCATTCAGACCTTACGGTCTGAACGAAATTTCGTGCCTGCAGTCATACATACAATCATACAATAATAAACAACAATAAACACAAATTAACATCCACCACAGTGTATCCTCCAAGCACCTCCTCACTGTGGTGGAGGCAAAAATCTTAGGGTTACTGTCTCTTCCCTCCTCTTCTCCCTCTGCGCTGAGGCGATTCCCCACCGGGCGATGGCACAACAGTCCCGTGGCTCACCGAACCCCGAAAACGGGCCGGTTCAAACACCGCGGCCCGGGGGTGGTCGAAGCTGCCGCCCTCCAGTCCAGCACACGCAGCCGCTGGCCCGCGGCTGAACCCCAGACTCAGGTCACCGCCTCAGAACGCCATCCCAGCCACCGGAGCACCGTTCCAGCCCCGAGCCGGATCGCCCTCACGTGAGTACCGCTCCTCCCTCGGGCTGGGCCACTCCGACAGGAGTGCCGTTCTCCCTCGGGCTGGGCCACTCCGACGGGAGTGCCGTTCCTCCCTCGGGCTGGGCCACTCCGACGGGAGTGCCGTTCCACCCTCGGGCTGGGCCACTCCGACGGGAGTGCCGTTCCTCCCTCGGGCTGGGCCACTCCGACGGGAGTGCCGTTCCTCCCTCGGGCTGGGCCACTCCGACGGGAGTGCCGTTCCTCCCTCGGGCTGGGCCACTCCGACGGGAGTGCCGTTCCACCCTCGGGCTGGGCCACTCCGACGGGCCACAGCCCCTCACGGGAAAGTCTCTCAGCCCCTCGCCAGGCCGCTCTCACGAGAGCGCAGTTCCAGCCCCGGGCTGGGCCACCCTCACGGGAGCGAGCTCAGGGCGAGTCCTGTTAGCTGCCTCCAGAGTCCCGAGATCGCCAGCTCCGCCATTAGGCCTCAGTGTAGACGGAGGCAGAGAAGGGGGATACGACAAAAAGGTCGTATTCCCCCGAAGGGAGAGACAGCAAGCCCCGTTTCACCCACCACCCCCCCCCCCCACATAAACACGACCTAAAAAACAAAAACGTAACTAGACAAAACGAAAAAAACACAACACAAAAAAGTAAAAGACAAACGGACTGCAGGCGAGCCGCAGCTGTTCCCGGCGCCGCCACTTCCGGAGTCGGTGGGACGAAGGGCCTGTTTCCAAACTGTATCTCTAAACTAAAACCACAAAAAAAGTAAATGTTTGATTTTAATTATGAAAAGTTGTCAATGCATACAGGACAAAAGTGGAATTTGAACTATGAACTGACAGAATGATCCGTAATAACTTCAATACTCTTTTATTTCAGGGGATGGCTGTTGGAAATGGATTATCTAGCTGGGAGTTCAATGACAATTCTTTAGTGTACTTTGCATATTACCATGGGCTGTTGAAATCTTCGTAAGTACAAACAACACATTTTCTCTGCAATGCTTCTGTAACGTGATTTATTTGGATTAACGAGCATGCAGAACATTTGGTAGCGCTGATGGGCCAGCCTTTTTACATTGTAAGCCACTGCTCTAAATTTTCCAATTCAAGCAATTCTAACAGCGTTAAAATATAGTTTTAGAAGTTGTTGTAAATTTTAGATCTAGGTTGATGATCTGCAGCCTGAAGAAATAAAATGTGAATTACCTCACTGTTTGGTTATTGTCAGAAATCACTTTCCCTAATATTAAGTAAATAAAATCAGTGAACAAGATATGGAGGAAACAATTCTTAAGTACTTTGTTTAAATGAAAGTAGTGTGTCACAGACATTGGATTTGAGGAGGAATGTGAAATATTGCTTGTAAATAATGAGGGAGTGTAATGAGAGATATTTTGCTTTTAGAGCAATGGAACCAATATCAATATAATATAAAATGAAAACTATCAGTGGTAGAATTCAAAGGTCTTTTATTGCCACGTGTCGAATTAAGGTACAGTGATATTGGTATTAGCATACAGCCATACTAAAAGAAAGCAACAAGACACACAACTACATCCAAGTTAACATAAACATCCACCACAGCGGATTAACCTACACCTGCAATTTTTTGATGGTCGTCATAAACTCCACTGTGAATTTTATGATGTCAGTTGTCAGGGTTTAAGAGTGGGAAGGGTAGAGTCAAGAGTCATACCGTATGGAAACAGGCCCTTCACCCAACTTACCCACGCCGACCAACATGCCCATCTACACTAGCCTTGT
This sequence comes from Amblyraja radiata, assembly GCF_010909765.2. Classification (NCBI taxonomy): domain Eukaryota; kingdom Metazoa; phylum Chordata; class Chondrichthyes; order Rajiformes; family Rajidae; genus Amblyraja; species Amblyraja radiata. The sequence continues at coordinate 32,895,014 of NC_045978.1, forward strand.
CTCCCTGCATTTGTCCAATATCCCTCCAAACCTGTCCTATTCAAGTACCTGTCCAAATGTTGCGAATTTTGTCCAAGTGCGATGTGTGATTTTTTTTTTTCTCTTGCTCTCCTTTTGCCATGTTATTTTCATGCAACATATTAAACCTTGGCGTGGATAGTTGAACATATGCCTTGATTTGTTGTCTCTGCATGTCAGTGAAATTCATCCAACCACTGAATACCATTTGTTTTCCACATTTTATGCAATAATTCCTATCTGCATCTTGCGATTAGTTATCAACTTGTATTTTCTCCCCCAAAGTAAACCCAGATTATTCAGGTAGAATTTAGGGGACTAAATATTTAATTTATTGTTCACAATTTGCTTTAGGCTTTGGTTGGATCTCCAGAAGTTCTGCTGTTCTGTGGGAACATGCAACTTTCATAATAATAAAGATAAGAACTGTATGTTAAAGGTGAGTATCACTTTGCAGATTTCTCCCATTTATGATCATTTTTCATATCATTCCTTCAATCTTTCACTGTGGCTGTATGTTTTATCTCCGGTTGTCCCCTCTGCAAGTTATCAGTTCATCTATTCTTTCAGAGTTGCAGCTTTACTGAATTTTAATAACAATATCACCATACACTTTTTTTGGGTCGTTTAGGATTTTGATTTCTGACGCATCCATAAAGGGGCTGTCCCACTTTCACGACCTAATTCACGACCTCTGCCGAGCTTTCCCTTGACTCATACTCGCAGCATGGTCGTCACGAGGTCGTAGGAGGTTGTAGCTAGGTCGTAGTAGGCCGTGATGCTAGTCGTAGGTACTCGTGCCATCTAGTAGGTCGGGGCGTTTTTTCTAGCATGATGAAAAATGTCCACGAGTAAAAAAGGTCGTGAATTAGGTTGTGAAAGTGGGGCAGGCCCTTAAGTAGAAATGGTTCCTTCATATCCTTTCCAATAAAACACCTTATTTATTATGTGCTCTCATACACTTTACATATGATAAACTAATTGTTAATTAATCCATCACATCCATTTATCTGCCTCATGTGGATAAAAGACACAAGGCTGGTGTTGCAGTTGAAGGAGCATTTAGTTTAAAGCCATTTGAAAGGTGGGCTGTGCCCTTCAATCTTTTGGCATTTTGTTTGCACAACTTAATCTGGAGCATCAGTTCAACGTTAGTTTTGAGAAGTCTGACTTCATATTACAAGGAGTTAATGTAAAACACATTTTACAGAAACACACTTAGCTCTTTGAAACTAATGGGGTTCGAGAATTTGTAAGAGGTGGAATAAATCTCTGCCTTTGAATTTTTGCAGTCATGGATACGTAAATTAATATATATATATATATCATTTTTTTTAAATTAATATTTTTATTAGAAGCAGTGTACAGTAGTATAAACCGCGGCCATATGACAAAATACATTTATTGTACATCTTCATTTTAATTTTGAGAAAAAAGAAATAGAAAAAGAGAGAGCGGGAAAGAGAGAAAGTGAAAGAAATAGTGAATGTGTAAACCCCTAAACTACCAAAGAGTGTAGTCAAAGAGTGAATGAGTAAAAACTTAAAAAAGAATAAGAAGACAAAAATGAAAAATAATTTAAAAAAAAGACCAAAACGTGTTGATATACCTGCTTCATTTCTCACCACACCCATCCGTAAATCGGTTTAATTCCAAAGTTGTGTTGCACCATACTATCCTTCTAATGAATCAATGAAAGGAGACCATATCTTTGAAAATTGCTCCGATTTTCCTGCTAAGACGAGTTTCATATCTTCAAGATGTAGCGTCTCAGACATGCTTCTGATCCACGTAAATTAACATAGATCTACATTCCACCCAGACAAATACAGTCAGGATGACTACTTTCTTAATTTTCCGCATTTGTATTCATAGAATCTGGTAGCAATTCAATTCAACTTTAATGTCATTGCACAAATACTAAGTATGGGTACAACAAAATGCAGTTTTGCATCAGTCCGTAGTAGTAGTGCATATAGAAAAAAAAAAAAAAAAGAAGATACAGAATAATCAAAAATACAGAATAATTAAACAATGGGGATGGAGGGACCGGAGAAATCTATAGGCGGGACTCCGAGTTCAGCAATGTGATGGTATAATTGTAGAAGCTGTTCCTCATCCTACTGGTACGAGACCTGAGGCTCCTGTACCGCCTCCCTGATGGGAGGAGGGCAAACAGTCCATGGTTGGGGTGGGAGGGGTCTTTACTGATCTTCCCAGCCCGTCTCAGACACCGTTTTCGGTGGAGGGCATCCATGGCAGGGAGCGGGGCACCGATGATGTGCTGCACGGGTTTCACCACCCTTTGTAGTGCCTTCCTGTCCGCAACAGTGCAGCTGCTGTACCATACCGTGAAGCAGGTGGTCAGGATGCTCTCGATGGTATAGCGGTAGAAGTTGGTCAGGATCTGGGGGGACAGGTGGGCTTTCTTGAGCCTCCTCAGGAAGTAAAGGCGCTGCTGTGCCTTTTTGATCAGCTTGGAGGTGTTGAGGGACCAGGACAAATCCTCCGAGATATGTACCCCAAGGAATTTGTAGCTGGAGACGCGCTCCACCTCAGTCCCGTTTATATGGATGGGGTATGACTGCCTCCTCTGACCTTCCTGAAGTCGACAATAATTTCCTTCGTCTTCTTGGAGTTGAGGACGAGGTTATTGTTGGCACACCAGGTTGTCAGGTGCTGGACCTCCTCCCTGTAGGCTGACTCATCGTTGTCACTGATCAGTCCTACCACCGTGGTGTCGTCAGCAAACTTAATGATGGCGTTGGATCCGTACTTAGGGATGCAGTCGTGGGTGAAGAGGGAGTAGAGGAGAGGGCTGAGCACACAGCCCTGTGGCACGCCGGTGTTCAGTGTTATAGTGGAGGAGGTGAGGTTGTTGACCCTGACAGACTGTGGTCTGTTGGTGAGGAAATCCAGTGTCCAGTTGCAGAGGGAGGTGGAGATGCCAAGTCCGCTGAGTTTAGTGATCAAGCTGGCGGGATGACAGTGTTAAAGGCAGAGCTGAAATCAATGAACAGCAACCTGATGTAGGAGTTGTTGTTGTCCAGGTGGGTCAGGGCAGAGTGTAGAGCCGCCGATATGGCGTCCTCTGTAGACCTGTTGGCCCGGTAGGCAAACTGATGGGGGTCCAGTGTGGGGGGGAGGCTGGCTTTGAGGTGAGCCAAGATCAGCCGCTCAAAGCACTTAGCAATGACAGGGGTGAGTGCCACTGGGCGGAAATCGTTGAGACTCCCTGTGGTTGACTGTTTGGGCACTGGCACGATGGTTGATGTCTTGAGGCAAGTGGGGACAACACCCTGGGCCAGTGAGAGATTGAAAATGTCGGTGAAGACTGGGGATAGTTGTCCAGCACATGCCCTAAGAACCCGGCCAGGGATGCCATTGGGGCCGGCAGCTTTGCGCTCATTCACCTTGCTCAGTGCATCTTGTACAGCAGAGGTGGAGAGACTGAGGGGTTGTTTATTCGGGGGTGGAGCAACTTTGATGGCTGGGGTTTTGTTGTCCCGGTCAAAGCGAGCATAGAAATGGTTTAGCTCGTCAGGAAGGGTGGCGTTGTCTGGGGGAGGGGTGTTAACTTTATGGTAATCGGCAAGGGATTTGATTCCTTGCCACATGCGCCTGAGGTCAGAGTTGTTTTGGAAGTGCTCCTCAATCCGCCGTTTGTGATTGAGTTTGGCATTCCTAATTCCCATTTTCAGATTGGCCCTGGATGAGCTGTATCCCTCAGCGTTGCCAGATCTGAAAGCGGCATCGCGAGCCTTCAGTAGGAGTCTGACCTCCCTGCTCATCCACGGCTTCTGGTTAGGGAAGGTCTTTATCTCTTTGTGGGTAGTGACATTATCGGTGCAGAATTTTATATAGTCCATAACTGTTGAGGTGTATGAGTTGATGTCCACTTGTGAATTGAAGGTGGACTGAGTAGCAAACAGACTCCAGTCTGTCTGCTGAAACTGCTGCTGTAAAACAGAGACAGCCCCCTCAGGCCAAACCTTCACTGTCCTCATGGTAGGTTTCACACGTCTGATCAGAGGTGTGTATTTGGGGAGCAGGAACAGAGAGAGGTGGTCAGACTGACCAAGGTGGGGGAGGGGGAGGGCTTTGTAGGCTTCAGTAATATTAGTATAAACTAAGTCCAGAATATTGTTTCCTCTGGTTGGGCAGGAAACATGCTGATGGAACCTGGGGAGTACAGTTTTAAGGTCGGAGTGGTTGAGGAAGCTTGTTGCTCATCCCATCTTGCTGGCTCTTTGTAGGAGCTAATTAGTCTCTTTCCTCCGCACTTAGCTCATGGCTCTGCAAATAAACTCATTATAGCAATTTATTGTTGAATCTGCTTTCACCATTCAGTACTTGCATGAAATAATTACCCACTTGTCCTTTTGGTTCTTGCATTGCCAATTATCATCTCTGGTTCTATTGGTACTCCAGTGTGTGGAAACCTGATTTGTGTGCTCTGTTAGAATACTTCATTAATTTGAATAACTTTGTCAGAAAGCTCTGTTTCCACACCCACAGCTGTGACCCATAGAAGGGTAAAGGCAGCAGATTTTGTGGAAACATCAACACCTACATGTCCCCATCCACGTAGCACATTGCATCAAAACATATCACTGTTCCTTCATTGTTACTAGTTCTAAAGCCAGGCATAACATTTGTAGGAGTACTGCACGTCCAAACTGGCGGGTGATCATTGCCTTCTCACGATGGGCAACAAATTCTGGCCTCGCCCACGGTGTTGGAAAGGAACAATTTCAGCTTCTTTAGATTCCGGTCTAAATGATTCCCGCATCTAATATAATTCTCCAAGGCCTGATGTCCTCAGACTATGCTATCCAGTTTAAACTGAGAGGTAAACAGTGACTATGGAAAGTTAGCATTAATTCTTATGTCTTGTGATTTAATCATGGGAATTTTACTGTATGTGCAAACCAGCATCTGTGACCCAGTCCATAGTGGTTAGAGCCGGGGTGGGGAACCTTTTCATGTTGGAATGCCGCATTAAGTTAGCTGTAATCTAATAAGATTACAGCTAATCTAATAATCTAATAAATTAGCTGTAATCTAATCAGATATACTTCAAAATGTACATTATTTTGTTAAAATAGCCCTCATGACTTACTAATGTTTTAATTGTGGCCGTCAATCGGGGAGGATTATTTCGTTGAATCTTCTTTTACTCTTTGGTATTTTAAATACGTTCATTTTAAGATTAAATTAAAAATAATAAAAGACGAACAAAAACATATTAATAAAAATGTAAGGATTTGTTCTACAAAATTTGGATTCATTCAAAAGGCCGCACTTAATGGCCTAGCAGACCGCAGGTTCCCCACCGCTGGGTTAGAGTATTGAAAGGGTAAATTTAAGTTGCAGTATAATTTTATTAACCTTCCTGGCCAAAGGACAATGAATTTTGAAGATTAACACGTCTTTTCTTTACAGGTTAAAGAAGTGTTTCAAATTGTATGGTACTCGGGTCTGAATGTATACAACCTGTATGCTGATTGTATTGGTGGAGTCCCAGGCACAATCCGGTAAGGAATAATTGAGCAAAGGTTTGAATTTGGAAAGACAATTAAAGGTTTGGTATCTAATAATTTAGATGGGTAAATATTACTATGAGCAAGACCAGGAGTCAGATTGGGGATCCGATGCCCCTGGATCTCTTCAGCAGCCCATTGTTGGTCCCTACGAGAAATATTAGACAATCAGAAGGTGTGAGTGAGAATCTGGGGACAAATATTCCAGCATTAAGGAAAGTATTTGAGGAGATAATGTGGGAAGCTCAAAACCGATGGCTCCTTGTTTTACCAAGAAATGCATTTATTTCTCCAGGTTTGCTTGGAGGCAAAACAACCGTAGAAATGTTGGCTTCAGGCACCAACTAGGCCTGCCTGAAATGCGTTTAAGTCCCAATTACATAATGCCTAATCTGTAAATTTATTTGGAAATATAGTCTACTCAGCAAACAAAAATGTTAAACTTAGTACCTGTGGGAAGTCAGTGGGGTTGGAAGAGCTATGCAGGGCTCTCACTTCACTTTTTTTCTCTGTTGCTACCCGGGCAACCTAGGCAGCTTTTTAAGTTGCCAAATGACAGTTTAGGTGGTCATCTAAGACGGCTTGTATGACGCGATCGATAATGTGCTCGGACCAAGTGCGTAGTTACCAGTTGGAATTATGCTCAATGAAGCATTCACATGTTATTTCTGCTTTGAATAAAGTCACAAACTAAACATATTCACCAATCAAGACATGATATATACCACAATGATATGCAGCAAAATTATAATACAGTATCTCAACGCTTTTTACTCGTGGCAATGAATGCAATTTCTATTATTTCTTTCCACTTCCAAACAAAAATGTGGTTGGATTATTCAGGGTATGATCAACCTCGGTGAGATCAAGCGCAGGCTTGGCGATCGCTTCGCACAACACTCTGAATCTGACCTTTCTGTCCTGGGCCTCCTCCATGGCCAGTGTGAGGCCCACCGTAAATTGGAGGAGCAGCACCTCATATTTCGCTTGTGCAGTTTACACCCCAGCGGTATGAACATTGACCTCCAATTTCAGGTAGTCCCTGCTTTCTCCTCCCCTTCCCAGCTCTCCCTCAGGCCACTGTTTCCGCCTCTTCCTTTCTTCTTGTCGCCCCCCCCTCCCTCCACCCCCCACCCTCATATCAGTCTGAAGAAGTGTCTCAACCCGAAATGTCGCCTATTTCCTTCGCTCCATAGATGCTGCCGCACCCGATGAGTTTCTCCAGCATTTTTGTCTACCCATTCACACAAGTTCTGTTATCCCACTTTCCTCATCCACGCCCTACACATTAGGGGCAATTTTACAGTTAACCTACAAAGCCAATGCGCCTGGGATGTGGGAGGAAACCCACACGCTTGCAGGGAGAATGTGCAAATTCAACACAGACAGTGCCCAAGGACAGGATCGAACACAGATCTCTGGCGTGTGAAGCAGCAAGTCTACCAGCTGTGCCACTATACTGTGTTTTCCAACACAAAAAATTATACGTTGATAACTTTGGTTACTAAAAATAAGAAACTACCCACCTTCATTCTTAAATCTCTAAGTGACGCTATGTCTCCCTTTACAGCTACTGTATGTTTTAATTCAGTTCAAGACTATGGGGCAGTACATTGGCCATAAAGCTGCTGCCTAAAAGTGCCAGAGACCCAGAATTGATCCTGAATATGGGTGCTGTCTGTATGGGTGCTGTCTACATTTTCGCCCAGGCTTGCATCCAACAAACTAGGATGCATCACCCATGGTCAGTCATGACCGAGGGGGGGCCTACTACTGGATGGGGTTTGCTCCTTTTCCCTTTGATCGCATGGGTTTTCTCCACCTGCTCTTGTTTCCTTCCACATTCCAAAGGTGTGCATGAACCTTTTTCAGACCCAACCCAAAACGTAATATTTTCCTTTTGTCCAGAGATTCTGTCTGAAGTTACTCCAGCTTTTTGTGTCTATACCATGTCAGTGTGTCCATACCATAGACCATATATATACAAAATAAATAAACCGATAAAGTGCAATAGGCTGTTATTGTTCAGAGTTTGGAGTTTGGTGGTGGACCCTTCACCACTTCCAGTTTAAATTCCATTTCGAATATTTTTGGAGTAATTCTTGCTCCCTGAAGTAAGAGTTACTCCAGAGAGTTACTCCAGCTCCAGGGAGTAATTCTGCATCCTCATATAGCCCCCCTTCTGGCTCTCAAGGTGAGAGAGAGCGGTGTGCAGAACCTGGGAGACCGCATCGTCCGTGGATCTGTTCGGACGGTATGCGAACTGTAGCGGGTCCATGTTGCGAGGGAGGAAGGCGCAGATGTGGTTCTTGATCAGCCTCTCGAAGCATTTCATGACTACCGAGGTGAGGGCCACTGGTCGGTAGTCATTCAAACAAGCTGAAGAGGCATTCATTGGTACAGGTACAATGATGGATCTTTTGGAACAGGCAGGGACCATGGACTTGGCCAGGGAGAGGTTGAATATTGTGGTGAGCACTGCAGTTAGCTGAGTAGCACAAGACTTAAGTACTCGCCCAGATATACCATCTGGGCTTACAGCTTTCTTCTTGTTCACGCGGGTCAGAGCCCTCCTCACGTCGTGCTCGGACAATGAGAATGTGCATCCATCCCCAGCAGTGGGCCTCCCTCCAGCCTCGCTAGCCAGTGCGCTGGCGGTGTTGTTGTTAGCCGGCGAGCTAGGGGTGCTGTTGCCCGCCTCAAATCGTGCGTAAAAAGAGTTCAGGTCATCAGCCAGGGAGGTGCCGGCACTTCCGGTTGAGGGGGGGGGGCTGCTCCGGTAGTTGGTTAAAGTCCGTAGCCCCTTGCCAAAGGCGTCTGGTGTCCTGCTGCTCCATCTGCGATTCCACCCTGTCCCTGTACCTCCTTTTTGCGTCCTTCACCGCCCTTCAGTCGGTAGGACTCTGCCTTGTAGACGTCCATATTTTCGGATGCCAGGCCAGAGTTGTAAGCAGCAGTGCGAGCATTCAAGGCAACACGAACTGACCTGTCCACCCAGGGATTTTGATTAGGAAAGATGCTAACCTTTACCGTGGGGACGATGTTGTCGGCTATTGTTGCGATGAAGTCCGTGACCGCTTCCGCGAACTCACTGACGTTACTGGAACTTGCTTGGCACATATTCCAGTCGACATCGCTCAGTGCATCCTGCAGCATGGCCTCTGACTGGTCGGACCACCGCTTTACGTCCCTCGTCACTGCCGCTTCCCGTACTATCTGTTGTTTATACTCTGGCAGCAGGAAAATGGCAGCGTGGTCAGATTTTCCAAAAGGAAGGAGTGAAACGGCCTTGTAGCCCTTGCAGAACGGCGTGTAGCAGTGGTCCAAAGTTTTTTCCCCCCTGGTGGCACACGTGATATGTTGGTAGAAGTTAGGCATGACCTTCTTGAGATTTGATTTATTAAAGTCTCCCGCCACCACCATAGCCGCATCCGGGATCTTGTTTTGATGTCGACATAGCACATCGTGTAGGGCCGATAGTGCCACGTCGGTGTCTGCATGCGGTGGAATGTAGACGGCTGTGATGATCACTGAGCCGAACTCCCGGGGAAGGTAGAATGGGCGGCATGATCAGATGCTCCAGGTACGGCGAGCAGGAATGAGAAAGCGTCTTAATATTTCCAGGGTTGCACCAGTTATTATTGGTCATGAAGCAGACTCCTCCACCCTTGGATTTCCCAGATTCTTCCGTTCTTTCGGCACGGTAAACAGTGAAGGACCTGGTTGGGCAGATTACCTGATCCGGCACTAGCGAGGTCAGCCATGTCTCGGTCAGACTGAAGATGTTGCAGTCTTTTATGTCCCGCTGGAATCTGCCGTGGCAGTGCGCATGTGCAATGCGGCCGGCCGTGCTGGCGGATGAGGAGCGGCTGGAGAGCAGAGACCCGGCGGCCCGGACACGGATGGCGGGCGAAGACGGAGAGTGACAGAGAGAGATAGAGAGGGGGGCCCCGTTCAGAGTTGAACGGCATGTGCTTGCCAAGCCGGGCCAAACTACATGGATTTTAGGTTGCCCGTTGGGACTTTAGGCGGCCATTGCCCCCCGGGCAACCGTTAATTTCGAGCCCTGCTATGATACGATGCGTAGTTTAACTGCCAATCTGGCAATTACTAGCTGAAAAGTTGAGATTCCTTTCTGCACACGCTGTTGTTTGGATAGGCTAGCTCGTCTGCCATGGTGCTATGCATCGTCCAGCATTTGGACCATGACTTTTATAAACCTTGCATGTTCATTTCAAGGCCACTGTATGAAATGGGGAAAATCCAGATATTTGTATGTGTTTGAAAATGGTCAAACATGAAGCGGAGCACCATTACAAAAGTTGGGAATTACGTCCCAGACCAGCTAAATGTGGAATAGTTTTCTCAGCCAGAACCATGCCTTTATTTCAGAGGATGCCCGTTCTCAATGATTGGATCATTATCCCATGTAGCAATGTAACATTTTCCGTGATCTGTTCCTAGGGAAAAATCCCACATAATGGTCTGAATTTTGCTGGGAAAAGTTGGCATTATCTATCAAATTCCACTGTAAACATGAACATTTTGAATTTGCTAATAATCTGTTTGCATTTTGCTTCCCAAATGTGCTTCAGCAAGGGAGCACAAATGCGTGCCCATTCCCCAAGTAGTATGAGGGGAAAGTGCAAGGCCATCCCGCACGGGGTTGGAGATCGACACAAAATGCTGGAGCATCTCTGTAGAGAAAGAATGGGTGAAGATTTGGGTCGAGATCCTTCTTCCCTAACTCTCAGTCTGAAGAAGGCTCTCGACTTGAAACATCACCATTTCTTCTCTCCAGAGATGCTGCCTGTCCCGCCGAGTTACTCCAACATTTTGTGTCCATCTTCTGTCGAAACCAGCATCTGCAGTACCTCCCTGCACTGGTTGGACTTTCAATGGAGGGGAAGACTATGAAAGGAAATACTAATATTAGGAATCAGATTTTTAAATTATTTATTTTACAAAGGTAATTATTTATTTTTCATTGGGTATGGAATTGGAATGTGCCTAAATATCATGTACATCAGGTTTTGACCATGCTGAACATTTCATAACCAGCAGGGACAATTCAACAGATTTTTGAGGATTTATTCTGGAAATTGGGGTTACAGTTTGTATCTGATGAAGGGGATGAGGGAGGTATTATCTTAATATGGAACGATATGTGTTAAACCAGTAAATGATGTGCTGTTTTTTACATCTTTCACAGCTTTGATGAAAATCAGAAGCAACTGGTTTTATATGATTTGGGAACTCTGTTTGTCAAAAATGAAATGAGTCTTATGTGGAAGAAGGTAAATGTGTGTTGTCTTTGTCCATATAAATATGGCCATTGGAAAATTCAACAATAATTTGCATTCTTATTGTGTCTATTGTCATAGTGTGCCCAGTGACCCTTTACTTTGGTCTAATCGGGTATCAATCTACATGAGAGATTAAAGCAGATATTCAAAAGATTAGTCTAAGAAGTCGGGGTTGGAACAATCAAAAGAGGGAAGAGAGTGGAGAGACAATGGTTTACAGAAAGAATTCTTGATCTCAGTGTCGAGACAGTTGAAAATAAATTCAGAACATTTTCCCCAGAAATATTTGACCATTGTGGAACCTGTGAAGGATGGGTGGTAAAAGTTTGATGCAGTGTTTAGCTGTGGTTCAACCAGTCGGAGCAGTCTGCTCCACCAAGGCTGATCTAATGCAATAAAACAAGTCGATTGGCTGTGTTGTTTAAATAAATAGTTGTCAAAAAAAAGGACCTTGTAAAAAGATCCCTCCATTGAAATGAAGCAGAAATTAGAGAAGCAAAATTGATGAAATTGGACATTAACATCGGAGGCACAATTTACAGAATCTGTTTTCCTATTATAACATTAAATATTATAACTAATATTTCCTATTAGACGTTGCCCAGCACATCTTGCAGTTGTATTGAAGTCAGTGGTCCAAACACTAACTTGGAGAGCAGAGTTTTGAATCCTTACGTCAATCTAACTTGCATCGCTTCAGTCTCCAATTCCTCTCCTGTGTGCCAAGATGATGAAATATAACAGCAAATTAGGAAAGGGCCTGATTTTATGTTCCCTCAATTTCTATAAACACTCTTTCCAGCAAGAGTTGCAAGCTACTCAAACCTGGATGATACTCCCTTGTCCTTGGAGGACTACAGGAGTTCACTGAAACTTTCCATTTGGTAGGTAGTTGATTCATTTCATTTTCGCCACTTTTTATTTTCAGGTTTTTTTTTCTCGTGGTCACATGCAAAATGTGTTTCCTCTACTTTCAGTTAAAGTTTGGGGACATTCAGATTAGTGATTTACATTTGAATCTGGTGAAAGTAAGGGAGGTGTTGCACTTGATTCTTTAAGAATAAAATGATTCTGTTCGGTACCTTGTGGGATTATTCTTTAAAATCGGACCTGAATCAGTTCTTTCCACTTAGTGGAAGTGAAGAATGATCTGACTCGTGCCCCACTTGCAGATCTGGCAGAGGTTCAGGCATTCTCCCTGCAATATGATTACCAGAGCTGTTCCAGCAAACTCAGTTCTTGAGATTCATATCTTACGCTCCTGTTTTATGCATTTACTCTAGAAACTGCACGACATGTATCAGAACAACAGGAACGTTCGATTGGACCCCCCGTGCACCAACACAACTGCCTGCTCCAACTACTTGAATAGCCCAAAAGTACGAAATGCTCTGCACATTCCACCCTCTGTGCAGAAATGGGAGATGTGCAGGTAAAATCTTGTCTCTCGCATTCGCTGCCTAGTATTGCTTCATAGTTTTGAATGCTTCTGCAGAGTTTCTTGTGGCTTACTTGCCTTCTGCTGTGATTTTACATGGTGGGTGTGACCTGTTTGGGGAGGCCTTGGTTCCTAGCAGTTGTCTCCCTGTAAACACAAAGATGCACCTGGTAAATAAATTAACCCAAAATGTAATTCAAGACAATTATTGTCATCGTTATGAAGTCTGTTTGCAAATGGAGTCTTTCAAAAGTAGTATTGTGATCTGTGTACAAGGTAAAAATGCAGTTGTGCTGCAGGTGGCACATGTGTGCAGTAACAGTGTGTTCACATTGAGTGACCGTAAACCCGTTTATCTGATTTCTTGTGCAATTATCATTTATTATATTTCACTTTAGACTTAGAGACTTAGACTTAGATCCTTTATTTGTCATTCAGACCTTTCGGTCTGAACGAAATGTTGTTGCCTGCAGCCATAAATGTAATAATAAACAACAAAACATTCAATAAACACAAATTAACATCCACCACAGTGAGTTCACCAGGCACCTCCTCACTATGATGGAGGCAAAAATCTTAGGGTTACTGTCTCTTCCCTCCTCTTCTCCCTCTGCGCTGAGGTGATACCCCACCGGGCGATGGTAATCAGTCCCGCGGCTCACCGAGCTCCGCGAACGGGCCGGTTCAAGCTCCGCGGCCCGGGGTGGTCGAAGCTGCCGCCCTCCAGTCCAGCGGACGCAGCTGTTGCCGCGGGAGCTCCAGAAAACAGGCACTAGCCTGTGACCTCCCGACGATGTCATCCACTGGCCTGCGGCCGAGCCCCGGATTCAGGTCGCAGCCGCCAGAACGCCGCCTCAGCCACCGGAGCACCGTCTCAGGCCCGCGCCGGGCCGCCCTCACGGGAGCGCCGTCCCAGCCCCGCGCCGGGCCGACCTTACCGGAGCGCCGCCCCAGCCCCGCGCCGGGCCGCCCTCACAGGAGCGCTGTCCCAGCCCCGAGTCATGCCGTTGCCACCGTCCCAGCCCCGCACCGGGCCACCCTCACCGGAGCTCTGAGTCGTGCCGCTGCCACTGGAGCGCTCGAACGCCGCCACAGCTCGAAGACGGCCTAGCCTCGTGTTGGTGAGTCCTGGCTGGCTCTGCCTCCGGAGCCTCGAGGTCGGTCGCAGGTTGGAGGCCGCCAGCTCCGCAGACGGAGGCAGAGAAGGGGGATACGACAAGAAAAAGTCGCATTCCCCCGAAGGGAGAAACAGAAAGCCCTGTTTCAGCCCCCCCCCCCCCCCCCCCCCACACATAACACAGCCTAATAACTAAAAATTTAACTAAACAAGACAAAAAAAACAACAACAAAAAGTAAAAACAGACGGACTGGAGGCGAGCCGCAGCCGTTCAATTGTTGCTGTACGGAGCAAATGTTTGGTAATGCATGGATCCTTTGCATGTCCTGCCTTGTCTGCTGGTGAATCTGGCTTTCAGCAGTCACTATCATAGAATTCATGTGCCAGGAGACTACTGATTCATTCTGGTCAATAAAGTGTTATTACCATATTCCAGCACTAGCTTCATAGCGCTGTAGGTTTATGCCCTTTGTACACATTTAACTACTTCATAAATTAGATGACTGACATTATTTTGATTTGTGAGCTGTGGACACCATAATTGTCTGTGAATCATGCCTTGTTTTATGGGGAAAGGTCAGTTCTAAAAATAGTGATGGCCACTATTTGGTCAACAGGTCTGACAAAAGCCTCGTTTTTTTGGTCATTGAGTGGAGAAAAACTGTCAAGAGAATGTAATCCAGAGAACTGATTGTTTTTGACTCACTGACCTTTCAATCAGTGGCTTCCAGACCCCTACCACCTGCCCCTCTAATCCTTCTACCTGTTACTGTAAATCTTTGCCCCCTCCCCTGTGCTCCCTGTTGAGGGAGATAGATACTTCCTATTTATTCTACCTAGGCCTCATAATTTGATGCACTTCAATTGTTTCCCTTCGCAATCTTCTGTTCCAAAGAAAACAATCCCAGCCCATGCATCAATTGGGCAATGTTCCAGTCCAGGCAATGTCAATGTAAACCTCCTTTGTGCCCTCTCCACTTCAATCAGCTCTTTCCTGAATGAGATGACTAAAACTACAGCTTGCGTATTGTTTTATCCATTTCTATAATAGCCTCATGTATGCCTTGATTATACTTTAATTTGCCAATTTTCTGATTGCATTAACCTGGTTACCTTTATCTTCCTGAAGTCGGAAGCTTTCCTCCTCCATCAGCCACATAGTCTAGTACAGTGTTATGTGCTTGCTTTGATCTTTTTCCACTATGCATGGCACCAAACTCAAACATTTAATGTAGTTCAAAGAAGATTTGTCCATTTAACTAATTATACAACAGCATCAATAGGAGGCTACTTGTTACTATGAAAGGTCATATCAAATAGTGAAATGTAGAATATGCACAATTGTGGTCCAATAATCTAATGGACTGTGTAATCTTCCTAAATTTACGAAAGATGCCATTCACTTTTTCCTGCTTGCGATCTATCTCTTCCTAATTTAGAACAGGTGAATCTAGTCTTTATCCCCCAGGTCCTTCCCCACCACCACGACTGGCATTACTTTGACACCAACAGTAGATCATTGATCCTACCCACCTGGAGTTCAGCAGCACAACAGTCTGGAGGAGAATTGTGGCTCTGGCGTCCTATCCTCCTGATCTATTAGCAGATAATGGGAAAGCATAGCCAAACCACTGCATAGGTTTATATTCTCTTGGCATGTGTGGATCATAGAATAATAGGATCCATGGTATCTTAAGATCTCTGTGTATTTGGGGATTGGAATAACACCTAAAATAAGCACAATATTTGTTTGCTCTTGATTATTTGACACTGGAGTAATTTTAACTAATTGGCAAAATTGGCACTGGAAGAAATGGTGCTCTCTATCCTCCCCAAGCAGTTCAATGAACTTTGAAGTCATGTGGGAGCAAAGGTTAATTTTAAAATGGCTTCCATTATTTTACCGCTGTGCATTCATGTTCTGAGCAAACATGTTCTGTTTTCTTTGGAATGGCAGATGAAAAAAAGTGTAACCTGGTAGTGTAGTGCAGCATTAACTGTTCCACATTCTTGCATGAGAACAGCAATATTACAGAGGATGGTCATACCATACTCAATCTGTGCATGTGAACAACCATCCCATTACATTTTCGTGGCCACCAGTTGTATGAATGTGAGGGTCATTTATAACTTTTAAACAAATATCAATGCTTATTAAGGCTTCATCCATTATTACTTTTTGGAATGACTAACATTATTGACATTTTGTGTTAATTCAGTGGATAAGATCACTGTTAAAATCAGGAAGTGCAATTTTGGGAAGTTTATAATTGCAGTATGGTCTCAGGAAATGAAATATTTGTAAGTTGTTTCTGTCACTTGATTCTGTGAACTTTTTGATCCTGTCTAGTATGAAAGTGAATCTGAATTATCGAGCTCTCTACAGTGATATGAAGGATCAATACCTGAAACTATTGGCTGCCAGGGTAATGACATTTTTTCTCATTCCGCTTCACTGTTTTATTCCAAATAGTCAATCAATCAATATCAATATCAGTTTTATTTGTCACTTGCACATGAAGTGCAAGTGACATGAATTTGCCAGCAGCGGTACAATGATTAAGTTGGGTTTACTGTCATATGCACTAGTATGGTGAGGTACAGGTGCCACGAGAAATCTTGTTTGCAGCAACATCACAGGAACATAGACAAATATACAAAAACAAATAGCAGAACATTTCTGAAAGCAGGACTGCAAAAAAAAAAATACATTCGTGCAAAACACAATTGAAAAATTGACATACTCATGGTAGTGCAAGAGAAGGACCATAGTGTCATGTTGCCAAAGTAAGATTTGGGATGTCCTAGGTGATAGGGGGTCCTTGACGATAGATGCTGCCTAGAGATGCCTTCGGTGGTGGGAGGGCGCTGCCTGCAATGGACCAGGTTGAGTCCACCACCAGGATAGGTCACTAATCCAGCTTGATGTAAAGCTAGATTTATTGGTGATTGTCCATGATTAATGCCCCAAGGCAACCTAGTGACTTAGTGAATGTCCCTTCTGTGGGGACAAACCTGCCTGGTCATCATGGTGTTATAATTGAGATTGGGTCACTGTTCTTTACATTCTATGGTATTTTCATTCCTGACCCTTTTGAAATTTGGTCAGCTGAATTCATTGACAATGAGGAGGTTAGAGTAAGTGACTATAACACCCGTGTCACCATAATAAGGTCTGAAGAAGGGTTTCGGCCCGAAACGTCGCCTATTTCCTTCGCTCCATAGATGCTGCTGCACCCGCTGAGTTCCTCCAGCAATTTTGTGTACCTTCGATATTCCAGCATCTGCAGTTCCCTTTTGATCACCATAATAAGGCTTAAGTCTAGATGAGTGAAGCTCGAACAACACTGAAAATACTCAACATCATCCAGAACAAAGGGGCCCACTTAATTGGCAATCTATCCACCATTTATTCCATCCGAGCTGTAGTGTGACCTACAAAATACACTGAAATTATATGCTGAGACTACCCTTTGCAGGTGTCAGAGGTTATGGGGAGAAGGCAGGAGAATGGGGTTAGGAGAGAGAGATAGATTAGCCATGATTGAATGGCAGAATAGACTTGATGGGCCGAATTGCCGAATTATGTTCCTATCACTTATGATCTTATGATACCCAATAGCAATACCGAAGTTGCAACCTGTACCACCAAGGAGGACAATGATAGCAGGCATAAGGGAACTACTCCACCATCCTGATTGGGAAATATGCTGTGGGTCTTTCATTGTTAGATCAGAATTCTGGAACTCCCTACAAAATAAATTTTAGCTCCAACAAAAAACAGTTCAAGAAGATGGCTTGCTGTCATATTCGAGGGCAGATAAATGCTGGCCTTTCCACGATGCACAAATAGTTAGACGTGCTTTCCTGTGATGAAAAACATTATTAAATTTAATAATAGTAAACATTATTAAATTCTTAGCATTTTCTGTTGATGTAACTTACACACGCCTGAATGAAGTTTCAAGAACACTGAAGTCACTCTGCCCAAGTGACCATGAGTGCCAGACCAGTAAACATTAGGAGGCTAGACACTTTGAGATATACTATCGGCCTCTTTTGGGGTTTTAAAATCTTGCCATGTTTTATGTTTTTTTTCCTGCTAAAATTGACACGTTCAGGTTTTCTGCATTATACCTGTTCACTCACATAACCTATCAATATCCCCTTGTAACCTCTCTGTGTATTCTTCACAGGTTACTTTCTCATATCACTTACGGTACATACTGTTCTTAAAATAATACCTTGCGTATTTTCTCATCTTCCAGATTGATAATTTGTTTTTGTTTAATTCTGTTTCAAGCAATACCAGATCCTTGTGTATAACGGAGATGTGGACATGGCATGTAACTTCATGGGAGATGAGTGGTTTGTGAATTCACTTCAGCAGAAGGTAAGGTTATTATTGCCGTTCAAGGTTTGTATGTATGTTGTATGTAGCATAAATCAGATGTGTGTGGCCTGGAGTTGCATGTTAATCTACATGTAATTGTGAGCAATAGTTACAATACACAGTCTGGGAGATATACCCGAGACTAAAAAAATAAGGATATACAGATGAAAGTGGTGCACAGTTATTGTATCTGTAAATGAAGTGTTTTGTAGATATTTCAATGCAAACCACTGCAGTTCAAAAATAAACGAGTCAAACTGGAATTATAGCAGTGTCTGTGATAACTTCACGGGTATTACCAAACAAATATATTATTATAGTATTCAAGAAGGAACTGCTGATGCTGGAAAATCGAAGGTACACAAAAATGCTGGAGAAACTCAGCGGGTGCAGCAGTATCTATGGAGCGAAGGAAATAGGTAACGTTTCAGGCCGAAACTCTTCTTCAGACTGATGAAGGGTTTCGGCCTGAAACGTTACCTATTTCCTTCGCTCCATAGATGCTGCTGCACCCGCTGAGTTTCTCCAGCATTTTTGTGTACCTTATTATTATAGTAACTGCTTTTGAACCTTTGAAGTGGGAAGTGTATTGCAGAAGACAATATAATGATCAGATAATCTTTGTTGGTTCAGAAATAAATATTTGTCAGGACAGCAGAGATTAGTATGTGGACCGATAAAGACAGTTGGAGCTTGGAGTTATTACTCTGCAAATGGGCGGCACCTCTGACAGTGTGAAACTGCTATACTGCTATTGGTTTTATTTTTTGCTCGTCTCTGGAGGTAGACTTTAGTGCACAACCTTTTTGAGACTAGAATGCTACTCTCTGAGCTATAATTGCCTTTGGGTTTTGGAGGTATATGAAAGGAATGGTGGGGAAGTGGGTTCAATTGGATAGCTGCATAGGCCCAATAACATCCGCCTGCATGGCTATATGGCACATCTTCGATTATAAATAACAAGAAATGATACTTAGAGGGGAAACAAGTGTGTAAAATATAAATTATTAATTTTACTATATGAAACCTGGCATGACCAGGTTTCTGGGTACACATTTCCTGGTAAATAATAAGAGGTGGAAATAGTTCAGCATCCCTTAATTAGGCAGCCAGTGTACAAGCCCCTTTATGGCAACAGTAGGTCCAAGTCTACGAAGATCCCACACAGTTGGTAAGTGGGACCTAAGTTGTTTTGAATGCTTAAAGTGCAAGGAATCATTGATCGTGTTGTCTTGCTTGTGAAAATGATGTGTCCAACTTATGAGTTAGCCATTATCAACCACTGGGATCTGATGTCTCTCTTATGAAGAATCTACAGAGACTACTCAATGGAAGTGCAGGAGATGATGAGGCTTAAGGAACTTTGTGTTTGAATTGTGTAAGAAGGAAATGCAGATGCTGGTTTAAACCGAAGATAAACACAAAATGCTGGAGTAACTCAGTGGGACAGGCAACATCTCTGGAGAGAAGGAATGGGTGACATTTCGAGTCGAGAACTTTCTTCAGACGAATGGATATGGAGTATCACAGAGAGTGTCTGGGGGTGATGAGGTCTACCTTGATTAGGAAGAAGGTAGAAGGGTCTCGACCCGAAATGTCACCCTTTCCTTCTCACCAGAGATGCTGCTTGCCCCGCTGAGTTAGTCCAGCTTTTTGTGTTAGAATTATATATTCTGTGCATCTAGATTATTATCCATATTACAAGAACTCTTCTCTTGTTTGTGTGTGTGTATGTATATATATATATATATATATGTGATGCGATGGGAAGCTGTTTATCGCCTCCAGGGAAAAATGTGAGTAGGATGTGTGAAAATGGGAAGAGTGTGGCCTAGCGTTTGGAAGAAAATAGGAATTAACCAGATTATGCCCAGATCACACACACACACACACACATATATACTCACATCCTACTCACATCCTACTCACATCGCATTTCCACCTGTATTTCTGAACTTTTTGATCCTTGAAATTTTATAAACAGCCCAAACTCATCCATTTTTGAGGGAAAAAAAATCAGACTGACGTGACAATGCATTCGCAAGGCAGGACGGGACACTCCGGGATGGAGGGACACTCCAGCGCTTGCTGTGAATGAGGAGTGGCGGTGGCTGCTGGCCACCCGGTGGCCGCCTGGTACCTGGTGGGGAGGCTGCTGCCGCAGGCCGAGCTCCACGACTGGGCCTGGGCTGGAGCCAGGTCTGGAGCTGGAGTGAGGGCCGAGCCGAGCCCAGGGCTTGGGATGGGGCCATGACCGGGGCTGAGAAAGAAGCCGCCTGTGGAACCAAGGACAAGCGTGGGTCCAGAGTCTGCCCCCCCTACCTCTCTGCCCCCCCCCTCTGCTCCCCTCCCTCTCTTCCCCCCCTCCCTCTCTGCCCCCCCCTCCCTCTCTGCCCCCCCCTCCCTCTCTGCCCCCCTCCCTCTCTGCCCCCCCCTCCCTCTCTGCCCCCCCCCCTCCCTCTCTGTCCCCCCCCCCTCCCTCTCTGTCCCCCCCCCTCCCTCTCTGTCCCCCCCCCCTCCCTCTCTGTCCCCCCCCTCCCTCTCTGCCCCCTCCCTCCCTCTCTGCCCCCCCCCTCTCTGCCCCCCCCTCCCTCTCTGCCCCCCCCTCCCTCTCTGCCCCCCCCTCCCTCTCTGCCCCCCCCTCCCAACGGGTGCCACTTGGACTAGTATTTTATTAAAGGTTGTTTTGTTATGGTATTTTGGGATTGTCTGAATTCTTTGAATGTGTCATCAGACTTTCCACGAGGAGAAGACTAATAGAGTTGTCACATCTCTGTGGGACATGTTAAATGTTCAGTGTTATCTGCCTACACATGTTTAATTTTTCCCACAGGACCAGGTGAATCGTCGGACGTGGCTGTACAAAGATGAAAATGGTGATCAGGTGGGAGGGTTCGTCAAGGAATTTGACAATCTTGCTTTCCTGACTGTAAAGGTACATCCTTTAAATGTGTGCATGAATGATAAATAAAAACAATGCTGGAGATGTTCGAAAGGACAGGCAGGATCAATGTTAAAGAGAGTTAAAGAGAGGTAATGTTTCAAGCCAACAGCCTTTCATTCGAACTGGGTCAAGACTTGTAGGCAGGTACAGAGCCAGGCGTAAGCAATGCCAAAAGATTTGTTAGAGCATCGAAGGACCAAACGCCTCATAATTTTGCTATTTAACTTACTGGCTGAAATGTTGAATTCATAGTTCTAGATTGTAACCTCGGCCCCAATTTTTTTCCAGGCAGGTACTGAGAATGTTTCTGTCATTACTGTTTACATCCCTTCTGAAACCACCTACCCTTTCAATTGTACCATTTCTCCGTCCTGCATCCTATTGGAAACCCTCCCTTTTGTTTGTTCCTGCCCTGACTGTACTGGTTTTAAATGGAGAAATCCCCCAGTTCTGAATTTTTTTTTAATAGTTGAAACTTTGTTCCTGACACCCTGTACTTGGTGACTGCCTAAAGTGTCAAATATTTCTATCTGTTTCTCTTAACCATTTGTATTCCCAAACTTCATGAAAACATTTTGCTTTTATTTAGCATGGTTTATAACACTGCCAATATGTATGTTGGCTTTTTGAAACAGTGAGTGTGTACTCTAACGTAGCTAGTGGATAAATATACTTGATCTTTGGACAGGGATGAAAGTAATTTATTACCAGTATGGTAAAATAGATTTTATTGTATATTTAACTCATTTGTACTGATGGACGTAGGGATGAAATGTAATCCTTCTGAGTCAAGGTTATAAATAGTAATGAGCCAAATCAAGAAATGGAGTGGAAGTTTCCCAGCTCCCATAAACACCAGGATATCCTGAATATTATCAAATCCCTTTAGCTCTCTCCCCTGTGCATGTCAACTGGGTGGCATAATTTCAAACTTTCAGATTATCCTCTTGATTAAAATCTCTCTCTGGCCTTCACACTTCACCCTGGCAACCTTCCAAAAGGAAGGTCAGTCCCAGGAAAGTACACTGTGGAGTTTAGTTTAGAGATGCAACATGGAAACGAGCCCTTCGGCCCACAGAGTGCACGCCCACCAGCGATCACCTGTACACTAGTTCTATCCTAGACGGTAAGAACTATTTATAGACCTACAAACTATTTATTAACCTACAAACCTGCATGTCTTTGGAGTGTGGGAGAAAACTGGAACACCCGGGGAAAACGCACGTGGTCACAGGGAGAACAGACAAACTGTACAGACTGCACCCACTCAGGATTGAACCCGGGTCTCTGGTGCTGTAAGGCAGCAACTCTACTGCTGCACCACTATGCTACCCTTGAGAGTGGGAGTGTTTAATGTTTGCAGGCCTTCGCTGAAAAACCTGGCCTTAATGTATGTCACGAGGCAGTAATGTACCCTGCATTTAGGGAAGGTGATGTCACATTCTTGGAATCAACCTCCTAGAGGGTTATAAGGCTGGAGAGAGTTTATTGATTAATGAGGAATCGGGGCCATGGGGTGATTTCATCATGATCAGAATTGGATTCCCCCAGTTCCACCAACATTCCCTACTTCTTCAATGCCACTGTAGGCTGCTGAAATCAGCCACTGAAGCCTTAATTTCTGAAGTTCCCTTTTTGCTTCACTCCCCCTTTTGGAATGCTGCTTGAACCTGCCCATGGCGTTTGGAAATGTAATTCAAATGCACGTTTTTGTTAGAGGATTGAAAAGGGAAACCATGAGTTGACTACACATGCAGAATAGACACTTGAAGCCAGGAAGAGTTGGTGAGAATGCATTTAGTTCTTTCAGCAGGGAAGGAGACGATAAAAGGTTTGAGGATACAGTGGATTTGGTTGATTAAGCAATGCCTTTGCATTCTTTATTTCACCATGAAATTGTTCAATTCCCAGGGAGCGGGACACATGGTGCCATCGGACAAACCAAAAGCTGCCTTCACGTTCTTCAGCCGCTTTTTGCACAAGGAGCCATACTGAGACAACGGACAAGAATTCTGCACAAAGTGTAAACAAATATTAAGGTAGCATTTCTGGACATGTGTGCACTCAAGCAGGAAGTGGGTTCTGAGGTGGTATCCTAAAGGATTGGGCAGTGAGCAGTTTCTGAAATGTCAGCTTCACGCCAGGGAAAATTACTCCCTCTAAACACACTCCTTCGCTTCATACACATGTTCAAGCATTATTTACCCAAGATAAGCTTGGGCTACATTAATTAATGATGTCTTTATTCTTTAAAATGGCAGAAACAAGATTTAAATCATTTCCAGACTATCTCTCAATAGGGACAATCCGCCTCTGCCTGGCTGCACATTAACTGCCTGGCCAGGCCTTTCCTGTCTCCGTGATAAAATTAATTAGATCTCTTAAATTCACAACAGGACCATTACAGCTCACCTTCCAACCATTCACACTACTGTCAGTAAGAATATTCATAACGTTATCTCGTGTGGAAAGTCTCTACAAATAAATAAGCACTCCTGGGCTGCACCTTGCAATTATTGGCACACTTGAGACTGACTGATCTGCAATTATGGATACATGTATGGAAACTGACCTCCGTGCAATCAACGACGCCTAAATTTCTTTATCTTGGATTCCAGTTCAAAAACTCAAATGATGATTTTTAACCATGAGAATTACAATTCCAAACGTGTTCGAGGGAATGAATGAAACTGGCAATTCAAATGAACTGCAAGCTCCTCCGTTCTATAGCAATTTAGCAGATTTTTAGCAAAAGTGCAAATTTGATGTATGTAAAGGAAAACAAACTCATGTCAACTTCATAAGGCTTGTGCAACTAAACTTTGTTTACCATTTGAATAATTTACACTGTTCTTCAATATCTCTCGCAAATCTAGAACAGTAAGGTTCATGGATAAACCTATCTAAATTTTCACCGTTTGTGCATTGTAGCATTTCTTGTACACAGTACTTGTATTTTTCCAGTAAAGGGGGAGAAATTGTACATTAGCTTTTGCCAACACATTTACAAAGTTGAATACACACCGAGGTTATGATTTGAAATTCATTGTTTGAAAGAATAATGTAGATTTCTGTGGGAAGAATAACTGTGATTGATATAAGATATGCTTTGTAATAGATTAGTGACTTAAAAGATATGTGCACTATTTAGTTTCAAATGTAGTAATTTTAATTTAAAATGTTCCATTGAGTATCTGGTTTCTTAAAGAAAGGGATGATTTATGATGGACTTGTTTAGACTTTGCTCCAACCAGAAGCTTTGACTCATCAACTTCATGTTTTCTCTACCACACTTGTATAACCTTTTCATTGTAACACTTTTAAATCACTCTTCCCTCTGTTCTCCTTATGCATCTGTCTACCTTCCTGTTTAGCTCCCTGTCCTCAGTTTTCTCTTCTAACACTGATATATCCAGCGACAGAAAGTGGACTAAAATAGCTTGGAATGGCTCTAACTTGGAGCAGCAGACGTGACAATAAATGGCTCTACCATAAGAGGAAAAAATGGAATGCAATTGCCAAAACATTAGAAACATTGAAAATATTTAGTAACAACCTGCACTTTCACGCTTGATCCATTGTGTCTAAGCATTACCCACTATATTTCATCAAATTAGACCGTACTTTCATATTTGTAAAAGCAAGAGAACTTTTGTACTATTTTCCCTCTGACTTCAGCACTTTGCACTGCAAAAATGTTCTTTATTGGTTCAGTCACTATTGTGAAATGTTGGAAAATATATAAAGATCTATTATCAGCAAACGGGAATTCACCTGTTAAATTGCTTGATGGGTTTAATTGAAGGGGGACAATGGACAGGTGCCCGAACCTCTTTAACAAATACATTTGGATTTTTATGTACACCTGATGATGCTGATGATCCTTGGCTTAATGCTAATGCAAATAAATGATTTTTATTTTGTTTGTATTTTTATTTGTGATCCAGTTTGAATTGAAATTTGTGTTTTTATCCTATCAGGAATCTGATAAACTAAAATGTATTATTTCTTTGAGTAGGAAGGAACTTCAGATGCTGATTTAAACCAAAGATAGACACAAAAAGCTGGGGTAACTCAGCGGATCAGACAGCATCTCTGGAGAAAAGGAATACGTGACGTTATGGGTCAAGACCCTTCTTCAGTCCCAACTCAGTCCCAAGAAGGGTCTTGACCTGAAACGTCACTCCAGAGATGCTGTCTGACCAGCTGAGTTTAATCCAGCTTTTTGTGTATCTATTATTTTTTTTGAGATGAGTTCTTTCTGTCACGGACATTCATTTCCTCGTCCTAGTTGTTCTTGATAGGTGGTGTGGATTCAGCCTTAAACTGATGCTATTCATATGTTGCCGTTTCCTCAATTTTTAGGGTATTCCAGAATTTCATTCCAGTAATACAAACAGAATGATGTGTAACAGTGTGCTTTAACGTGATGGTATTCCCAGTTCGCCTGAGTTTGTGCCTTCACATACGCCAGGCCATGCATTTGGAAACCATATTGGTTTTCTGCTGTAAATCATTTCGATACTGGAAACTGCAGGCACTCAACAGAATGGTGCAGTGGGTAGTACTGCTGCCTCACAGCATCAGGGACCTGCGTTTGATTGTGACCTTGGGTGCTGTCAGTGAGAGTTTGCAAATTCTCCAAAGAGTCATACTGTGTGGAAACAAGCTCTGCAGCTCAGCTTGTCCATGCCTCACTGCACAGTGCTTTAGTAACTCAGCGGGTCAGGCAACATTACTGGAGATCATGAATAGGTGATGTTTTGAGTCAGGATCCTTCAGACAAAAACTTGTCTTGACTGTTTAACTAAAATTTCAAGTAACCACTTTTTATTCACCTCCCATCACAGATATGACTTTTAATGTTTTTTTCTTTTGTTTGTCTTCAAATGGTACCTTTTAAAGTAATTGGGATTATCATCCAAATTCTTGCCCTTTCCAGACTATTTTAATCCTTCCACCATCATCAGCTACATCTTCAGCAACCAGAGCTTTAAGATTTGAAATTTTCATCCATAGTACAGGGATTGAATTGGAATTGCTCTCTTATTATTGAGGGATATGGCTAACAAAGATCTGAGGTCTAATCTCACCATCCTGGATGTGCAATTTGACCAGACAATAATCCAGATTTTAAATGATTTTTGATAACTACAATGCTTCAGTAATTGTTCTTGTTATGGACCCACCTGGTTCATTAATGTCCTTCAGAGGGGGATATGGCTATTCTTATCATAGCCACTTCACCATGGTAACATAGAAAATAGGTGTGGAAGTAGGCCATTTGGCCCTTCGAGCCTGTACTGCTATTCAATGTAATCATGGCTGATCATCCAAAATCAGTAACCTGTTCCTGCTTTTTCCCCATATCCCTTGTTTCCGTTAGCCCTATGACCTGGCATATTGTCTGAATTCAAATTGCACATCCAGGATGGTGAGATTAGACCTCAGATCTCTAGTTTGTTAGCCATATCTCTCATTAATAAGAGTAATTATTTTATTATGGTGGGTCTAAATTATCCCAATAGCCACTCAGATCAAAGGCAATCAGGGATGGGAAATAATTGCTGAGCAAAGGAATATTCCCCACCATGGAGGAACCGCCGTGAGGGAGGCGGGGGGGGGGGGTGAACAATGGACAATTGGGGGGGAGGGGAGAACAAAGGACAATGGGGACCCGGCTTGGGGGAACCGCTGAGGAGGGGGGGGAAAGAACAAAAGGAGGAGTAACTTTGTCAGCGCCGTAGGTGGCTGCTATTTGTAAACATTGGGTATGCAATAAAGAATTTCACTGTGCCAAGTGACAATAGGGGGTTTGCACGTAAGGTCACTGGGTCATAGGGCTTGACGCACGGAGCCGCTCAATCCATCTGGAGGACATCCGTCACTTCCGGTATATGTTAATAATGCTAGAAACGCGCACTTTCCTACCTGTTAAAAACCGCCAAAATGTTGAATTTTTGCGCTGAAAAATATTATGGAAGTCGGGGTAAGTGTGAGAGACATGTACCCAACTTTAGAATTCCAAAAGTGAAGTGAAATGAAGGTATAGAGAAGCGAGAACTGAAGGAACTATAGCAGCTAAAGTGCTTGGTAAACATTGGCCGTGCAGATATCGGAATTGAAAATATTGGAAATTATCGCGTTTGCTCACTGCATTTCATCAACAGTAAGGCATTATTTGTGTTTTTTCTTGATTCCTTTGGTATCTAAAAATTCTCAGAAGTGATAAATCTGGCTGTAAATTTTTCTTCAGATGCGTTTTCATTTTGTATGTAAAAACCCACTTGGGAACCATGGGCGATTTAAAAATTTACAGCCAGATTTATCACTTCTGAAACTTTTTAGATGCCAAAGGAATCAAGAAAAAACACAAATAATGCCTTAGCAAACGGTCAATGTGCGCCATGCACTCTGGCTGTTGTTGTACCTTCAGCTCTCGCTTCTATCTACCGTCATTTTTCCTCACTTTTGGAATTCTGAAGTAGGCTAAATGTCTCACACGCTTATCCCGATTTCCATAATTATTTACAGCGCAAAAATTGACAATTTCAGCGGGTTTTACGGGCTCGCTATGCTGGAAACAATGGTAAGTGCCTACCTGCAGTTCATCGCGTGTACTCCATTTGGAGTAACGTAGCAACAGTACGGGTCATGGGTCGTGACCCGACTGCCGTGAAACCTCCCTATAAAGTATTCCATTCCATCTATTTGGGGCACTGCCTCACAAAAGGCAGCCAGCGTCATAAAGGAACAACGCGACCCTGTTCTCAGCGGCCTCTTCTCATTCCCCTCTCCAACCATAGATGAGGCCATCACTCATGTCTCCTCGGTACCCCGCAGCTCCGCCCTTGCTCCCCCTCCCTCTAGACACAAGAGACAGAGCCCCCCTAATCCTTACCGTCCACCCCGTCAGCCGTCGCATGCAACACATAATCCTCTGAAATTTCCGCCACCTCCAACGGGAACCCACCAGTAGCCACATTTTCTCATCACCACTTTCCGCCTTCAGCAGAGACCGTTCCCTCCGCAACTCCCTGGTTTACTCATCCCTTCCCACCCAAACCACCTCCTCCCCAGGTACCTTCCCCTGCAACCGCAGAAGATGCAACACCTGTCGCTATGCCTCCTTCCTCGACTCTGCCCAGGGTCCCCGACAGTCCTTTCAGCTTCGGCAGAGGTTCACTTGCATCTCCTCCAACCTCATCTACTGTATCCGTTGTTCAAGATGCGGATTCTTATACATCGGCGAGACCAAACGCAGACTGGGCGATCGTTTTGCGGAACACCTTCGCTCAGCCCATGTGAACCAACCTGATATCCTGGTTCCTGGAAACTTTAATTCTCCTTCCTATTTCTACACAGACCGGTCTGTGCTCAATCTCCTCCATTGTCAGAGTGAGGCTAAACATAAATTGGCGGAACAGCATCTCATATTTCGCTTGGGCAGCTTACAGTCATATGAATATTGATCTCTCTCACTTCAGGTAGCCCCGGCATTCCCTCTCTCTCTGTCCCTCCCCCACCCAAGTTGCACCAGCTTCTCGTTTTCACCCAACAAACAGCTAACAATGGCCTGTTTCCTTTATTATCGTTACTTTTTTTAGCGTATCTTTCATTCATTGTTCTTTATCTCTCGTTTCCCTTATCCCTAACCAGCCTGAAGAAGAGTCTCGACCCTAAACATTACCCGTCCCTTCTCTCCAGCGATGCTGCCTGTCCCGCTGAGCTACTCCAGCATTTCGCGTCTGTCTTCTCAGGGCGCCTGACAGCGGCTGACGTCACGCAGCGGGGGGTCAG
This sequence comes from Amblyraja radiata, assembly GCF_010909765.2. Taxonomy (NCBI): domain Eukaryota; kingdom Metazoa; phylum Chordata; class Chondrichthyes; order Rajiformes; family Rajidae; genus Amblyraja; species Amblyraja radiata. The sequence continues at coordinate 32,923,573 of NC_045978.1, forward strand.
GAGGGGAGAGGGGACGCGGGCGGGCGGGCTGCTGACGTCACGCAGCGGGGAGAGGGCACGCGGGCGGGCTGCTGACGTCACGCAGCGGGGGGCCACGAGGGGAGAGGGGACGCGGGCGGGCGGGCTGCTGACGTCACGCAGCGGGGGTCACGAGGAGAGAGGGCACACGGACGGACGGGCGGGCGGGCTGCTGACGTCAGCGCCGCCGCGAAAGTTCTGTCGCCGGTGCGGGAGCGGCAGCCGGTGGAGAGGCGGCGGCGAGGATGAAGATCTGGACCTCGGAACACATCTTTAAGTGAGTGCGTAGAGCTCGTCAGGCCGCGCCCGCCCTTGTTCTCGGTCAGGCCTGGATCTGAAGCCCCGAGGCAGCAGCAGCGGCGGGGTCACCAGGCCAGGGGGCAGCGGCGGGGCGGGCCGGGCCGACTAGAGAGTGCTAAGGACTGGAGTAGAGGTAGAGGACGGTTCCCTGGCGCTTGTTGAGAGCGTGGAATGGGTCTGGGGCTGGGTGAAGTTGCCCTCCTTGGATACTCACCCTGTGGTGAAGGTGAACGGCCTCCCCCCCCCCCCCCCCCCCCACCCCACCCAATAATCTTCGTCTCCTGCTGCCCTCTGCAGAGGACGAGCCATGCAGCCGGTGTTTTACACACGTTGCGGTTTGAGATTGCTGGGCAGTTGAGTTATCTTTTCACTGTCAGGGGAAAAAAACACAGGTCAGAATGTCTGAAAAACTCCGACTCTTCGAGACTACCACATATTTCTGTTAAATCTGCCTCACCTGAGGTGCACAGAAGCGCGCCATGTTATCGACATTGCATTAACATAGGTCTGAAGAAGGGTTTCGGCCCGAAACGTTACCTATCTCCTTCGCTCCATAGATGCTGCTGCACCCGCTGAGTTTCTCCAGCATTTTTGTGTACCCTGGTCTCCAATTGACATGGCCCTTTCGAATACAAGCTCAACTCTCATATTTACCTAAGAAATCCAGCTAAGCACGCTGTGTGCAAACCCTCTCCCTATTAGGATGTAGAAACAAGAACTACAGATGCTGGTTTATTCCAAAATTAGACGCAAAACGCTGGATTAACAGCAGGTCAGGCGGCATCTGGAGAAAAATGATGGGAAACGTTTCGGGTCGATCCTTTTTCTCCAGAGATGTTGCCTGGCCCGCTGAGTTACTTCAGCACTTTGCGTCTATCCCTGTTAGGGTATTAGATGTAACGCTTTCCACAGATTAGCAACTTTGATGTTGGTGCCTTGTGCATTTAATGCATATAATTTATCATCTCTAGTACCTGAAAATCATACTCCATTTGATTGGACATACTCTTTTCCTAGTGTAGGCTGTTTTGACTTTATGGTGAATTAAAAATGTTGATTATCTTCATTGATATTGGAATTGTTTTTTTATTCTGTTATTACAAAGGCAGGTATGTCGTATCTCCGAATTGTAGTGAATATCCCATTTGTACTCAATCCAGGAGGCATGTACAACAATTTGCGTGTTTACCTGATACAAACAAGTAGTCCTGGTGATGATTGTGGTGAAATAGATGATGTGTGCTGTTATATAAAGAGATTATATCTTTCATTCTGGTATTAATGTGAAACTACTTTAGATTTTCATTCCATTGTTAAGCTTGTAAGGCCTCTGGTGTACATTTGGAATTTGAGGGTGTATGTTAAATTTCTAGGTGCAGGCCAATTTGCAAATTTCCTCAGCAAAATATCTCTTCCAGTAATTGGCTTAGTGTGAAATTATTTTTCATACTTTTTGAGCGTACGAATAAATAGCTTTCTAATATTGTTAATGTCATTGAATCATGGAGCCATGTTTCCATTCATAGAGTGAACGGAAACAGGCTCTTTGACCTACTTTAAACATGCTCTTTGACCTCTATCCATGCGGGACAACCCTTTTTGCCTGCATTTGGCCCATATCTGTCTAAACCCTTCCTCTCCATATATCTGTACAAATGTCAAAAATACATGTCGCCCTCACTCAGAGGACGTCAGGAAAGGCTTGGGAGTATAGATAAGTCTTTAGTCTTGACTTAAAAGAGTCGATGGAGGGGGCAGTTCTGATGGGAAAGGGGATGCTGTTCCACAGTCTAGGGGCTGCAACCGCAAAGGCCCGGTTGCCCCTGAGCTTATGCCTAGACCGTGGGATATTCAGCAACCCCAAGTCGGCCGATCTGAGGGGCCTGGAGGTGGAGTGGTGGGTGAGAAGACTTTTTATGTAGGTGGGGGCAAGCCCATTGAGGGCTTTGTAGACATGGAGGAGAGCCCAAGCCTTCCGCCCTCCTCTGCCCAGCATTCTTTTGGCGAACGTCCAGTCCCTGGAGAACAAGCTGGATGACCTCAGGGCGAGGGTCAGATTCCAGCGGGACACAAGGGACTGCAACATCCTCTGTCTGACCGAGACATGGCTGACCTCGCTAATGCCGGATTAGGTAATCTGCCCAACTGAGTCTTTCGCTGCCTACCGTGCTGACAGAACAGAAGAATCTGGGAAATCCAAGGGTAAAGGAGTTGCTTCATAACCAATAACAACTGGTGCAACCCTGGAAATATCAAGACGCTTTCCTGTTCGCCGGACCTGGAGCATCTCATGCCGCCCATTCTACCTTCCCCGGGAGTTCGGCTGGGTGATCGTCACTGCCGTCTACATTCCACCGCATGCGGACACCGACGTGGCACTGTCGGCCCTACACGATGTGCTATGTCGACATCAAAACAAGATCCCGGATGCGGCTATGGTGGTGGCTGGAGATTTTAATAAATCAAATCTCAAGAAGGTCATGCCGAACTTCTACCAACATATCACGTGTGCCACCAGGGGGGAAAGAACATTGGACCACTGCTATACGCCGTTCCGGAAGGGCTACAAGGCCGTTTCACTCCCTCCTTTCGGAAAATCTGAGCACGCTGCCATTTTCCTGCTGCCGGAGTATAAACAGAGGATACGGGAAACGGTAGTGACGAGGGACGTAAAGTGGTGGTCCGACCAGTCAGGCCATGCTGCAAGATGCACTGACAAGATGTCGACTGGAATATGTTCCAAGCAAGTTCCAGTGACGTCAGTGAGTTCGCGGAAGCGGTCAAGGACTTCATCGCACCAATAGCCAATAACATCGTCCCCACGGTAAGGGTTAGCATCTTTCCGAACCAGAAACCCTGGGTGGACAGGTCCGTTCGTGTTGCCTTGAATGCTCACACCGCTGCCTACAACTCTGGCCTGGCATCCGGAAATATGGACGTCTACAAGGGAGAGTCCTACCGACTGCGAAGGGCGGTGAAGGACGCAAAAAGGAGGTACAGGGACAAGATGAAGCAGCAGGACACCAGACGCCTTTGGCAGGGGCTACGGACTATAACCAACTACCGGAGCAGCCCCCCCTAAACCGGAAGTGCCGGCACCCCCCTAGCTGATGACCTGAACTCTTTCTACACTCATTTCTAGACGGGCAACATCACCCCAGGCTTGCCGGCTAACGACAACCCCGCCAGCACACTGGCTAGCGAGGCTGGAGGGAGGGCCATCGCTGGGGATTGGTACACGCTCTCGATGTCCAAGCACGACGTGAGGAAGGCTCTGACACATGTGAGCATGAGGAAAGCTGGAGGCCCAGATGGCATCTCGGGGCGAGTACTTAAGTCTTGTGCTACGCAGCTAGCTCCGGTGCTCACTACAATATTCAACCTCTCCCTAGCCAAGTCCATGGTCCCTGTCTGCTTCAAAAGGTCCATCATTGTACCTGTACCAAAGAATGTCTCCCCAGCTTGTCTGAATCACTACGGTCCGGTGGCCCTCACCTCGGTAGTCATGAAATGCTTTGAGTGGCTGATCAGGAAACACATCTGCGCCTTCCTCCCTCGTAACAAGGACCCGCTACAATTCGCGTACTGTCCGAACAGATCCACGGACGATGCGGTCTCCCAGGTCCTGCACTCTCTCACCTTGACAGCCAGAAGGGTGGCTATGTGAGGATGCTGTTCATAGACTTCAGTTCAGCCTTCAACACGATAGTCCCCACCAGACTTGCTGAGAAGCTGCTGGAATTGGGGTTCAACAACCCCGTGTGTCTGTGTCCTGGACTTTCTCACCGCCAGGCCCCAGGTAGTCAAGATAGGAGGAAATACATCGAAGTCCCTCACCCTGAGCACAGGATCCCCCCAGGGTTGCGTCCTCAGCCCCCTACTGTACTCCCGTAGACACATGACTGTGTGGCTAGGTTCAGCTCCAACTCTATAATCAAGTTTGCTGATGACGCTGTGGTGGTGGGCCTGATCTCCGATAACGATGAGAAGGCCTTCTGGGAGGAGGTGGCTGATCTAGCACTCTGGTGTCAGGACAACAGCCTCCTCTTGAATATCAAAAAAACTAAGGAGCTGATCGTGGACTTTAGGAGGGCATAACATCCGAGGACGTACACACCACTGAAGATAAATGGGATACTGTGGATAGGGTGAGCTGTTTTAAATACCTGGGAGTCCACATCTCAGAGGATCTGACATGGACATCATACGCATCATAAGGCAAGGCAGCGCCTTTACCACCTCAGGCAATTGAGGAAATTCAGAGTGTCTCTGAGGATCCTACAGTGCTTTTACTCAGCGGCTGTGGCACGCATCTTGGCCGGAAACATTACAATCTGGTTTGGGAATTGCTCTGCCCAGGCTAAGAAGGCTCTGCAGAGAGTAGTGCGTTCGGCCGAACGCACTATGGGAACTACACTCGCCCCTCTGCAGGAACTATACATCAGAAGGTGCAACTCCAGAGCCAACAAGATCATAGGGGACCCCTTCCACCCCAGCAACAGACTGTTCCAGCTGCTACGGTCAGGCAAACGCCTCCGTTGCCATGCTGTGAAAACGGAGAGGATGAGAAGGAACACAAAATTGCTGGGGAAACTCAGCGGGTGCAGCAGCACGAGGATGAGAAGGAGTTTCTTCCCAGAGGCCATTAGGACTGTAAACTCCCATCTCACCAGGGACTAACTTACTGTACCAATTTACTGTTGTGTGGTGTCTTTTTTAAATTGCCGTGTTTTTCTTTTTGTTTTCCCACAAATATGTAATTACTGATTCTGTTTTGTAGTTTTTTGTACATTCCGCAAGCATTGCCGCTTTTCATTTCACTGCACATCTCGTATGCGTATGTGACGAATAAACTTGACTTGACTTGAGACAAATACTGAAAGAATACTTATTGGCGATTGCTTTCTCATTCCATGATTGATGAGAGCCGAAAGTCTCCAAAAGTAGCCAGCACCTGTGATTAAAAGATTGAATATTTTTTGTGTGAGGGGGAACTGCAGATGCTGGTTTAAACCGAAGACAGACACAAAAGGCTGGAGTAACTCACTGGGCAAGGCAGCCTCTCTAGAAAAAGTAATAGATGACATTTCGGATCGAGACCCTTCTTCAGACTGAGATTCAGGGGAAAGGGGAACGAGGGGATAAATGTGAGGTTATCCATTTTGGTGGCAAAAACAGGAAAGCAGACTATTATCTAAATGGTGGCCGACTAGGAAAAGGGGAGATGCAGCGAGACCTGGGTGTCATGGTACACCAGTCATTGAAAGTGGGCATGCAGGTGCAGCAGGCAGTGAAGAAAGCGAATGGTATGTTAGCTTTCATAGCAAAAGGATTTGAGTATAGGAGCAGGGAGGTTCTACTGCAGTTGTACAGGGTCTTGGTGAGACCACACCTGGAGTATTGCGTACAGTTTTGGTCTCCAAATCTGAGGAAGGACATTATTGCCATAGAGGGAGTGCAGAGAAGGTTCACCAGACTGATTCCTGGGATGTCAGGACTGTCTTATGAAGAAAGACTGGATAGACTTGGTTTATACTCTAGAATTTAGGAGATTGAGAGGGGATCTTATAGAAACTTACAAAATTCTTAAGGGGTTGGACAGGCTAGATGCAGGAAGATTGTTCCCGATGTTGGGGAAGTCCAGGACAAGGGGCCACAGCTTAAGGATAAGGGGGAAATCCTTTAAAACCGAGATGAGAAGAACTTTTTTCACACAGAGAGTGGTGAATCTCTGGAACTCTCTGCCACAGAGGGTAGTCGAGGCCAGTTCATTGGCTATATTTAAGAGGGAGTTAGATGTGGCCCTTGTGGCTAAGGGGATCAGAGGGTATGGAGAGAAGGCAGGTACAGGATACTGAGTTGGATGATCAGCCATGATCATATTGAATGGCGGTGCAGGCTCGAAGGGCCGAATGGCCTACTCCTGCACCTAATTTCTATGTTTCTATGAGAGATACAGACGGCATTTAGGAGAAATGAATGGAAGACAGCAACGATAATCAAGGAAATGTGGGGTACACAGTAGGCCATTGTTGGCTGTGGGATAGGTGATAATGAATATACAGACAGAGGAACTAAACAGAACAATAGTAAATTAGTACACCAACTAGGGTGGGGGAGGGACATTGAGAGAGGGGATGCAAGGGTTACTTGAGTTGGAGAAATAAATATTCACACCGCTAGGTTGTAAGCTGCCCAAGCGAAATATGAGATGCTGTTCCTCCAATTTACTTTTGGCCTCCCTTTGACAAAGGAGGAGGCCCTGGTCGGAAAGGTCAGTATGGGAAGGGGAGTTAAAGTGTTTAGCACAGGGAAATCACGTAGGCCGAGGCTGACTGAGCAAAGGTGTTCAGTGAAACGATCGGCAAGTGTTCAACCTTTCGACAGAGATCATCACATTTCCAATCACTTTCTCTGAAGTGTTTATGAACGAATTGTGACAATCTAGTTAATTTAATAAAACTAATCATAGCTATTCTAAATACTAAAGCATTCTTTTCATTTAACTCTCCTAAAAATGGGCTCTTTTGTTAGCAAATAACTTGTCCAAAAGGTTGTCCTTTTGTTAGGCATTTATTGAATTTTTACATTTTCTAATGAGATGTTAGAAGTGCTGCATTATGTAATATTTATTGCTCAACTCAAAGTTCATTACTGCTTTTTCAAATTATTTCAAGTGGGAATAATCTGCTTTTAGAATTTTTTAAATGTTTGGCTTGTTTCTCGTAGAATAGTTGGCACTATCTCATGAAATTTAAATGTAAGATGATCAGACTTTTTTCAACATGTTTGTCTCGTTTGCTCATCCTTCAATTATGCTTCAAAAAAACTGCAATGTTTTTGTAAAGTGGTGGAGTGACCACTCTTGATAAGGTGAATGTGGAGATCATGTTTTCACCTATGTGGGTCAAATATTGATCAGTGTTTGAACATAAAGAGTTAACTCATTTACGATAGAACTGTTGAGTTTTTTTGTTTCTAGAGGGTCATGGGGCTATCTGAATTTCTTCCATAAAAAGCAGAAAAGGAGATTATTTCACTGTCTTTTAGATAGACTATAGGCAAGAGGTTGAAAGGCTTCTCAGGTAGTCAAGAATTTGGTGTCTCAATCTCATCAGCCTTAATCTTGATGGCAGAGTAAGCTCTGGGTCAAGTGGCCTAGTCACAGAATCTGGAATAGGCCCTTCGGCCCAACTTGCTCGCATCAACCAACATGTCCCATCTACATGTCTCACCTGCCTGCATTTGGCCCATATCCTTCTAAACCTGTCCTATCCATGTACCTGTCTAAATGTTTCTTAAAACATTGCAATAGTACATGCCTCAGCTATGTCCTACGGTAGCTCATTCCATACACCCACCATCCCTTGAGTGAAAAAGTTACTCCTCGGGTTCCTATTAAATTGTTCCCCCTCATCTTAAACCTTTATTCTCTGTTAAATCCAAGGAAGAGGCATATAATTGGCCAGAGGAAGCAGTAAACCGGAGGACTGGGAGAAATTTAAAATTGAACTACTTAGTCCTTAAGGAGGACAAAGGGGTTAATTAAGAGGGGGGAAATAGAGCATGAAAGAAAGCCTGCGGGGAATATAAAAACTGACTGTCAAAGCTTCTATAGATATGTGAAGGGGAAAAGATTAGTGAAGACAAATGTAGGTCCCTTACAGTCAGAAACCGGTGAATTTATAATGGGGAAACAAGCAAATGACAGACAGTTAATCAACTACTTTCAGTCTGTCTTCACTAAGGAAGACACAAGCAATCGCCCAGGAATACTTGGGGAATCGAGTGGGAGGGACTGAAGGAAATCCACATTAGTCAGGAAATGGTGTTAGATAAATCAATCAATCAATCAGATTTATTCATCACATACCCAATAAAGTGCAGTGAAATGAACTTGCCAATGCCTTGCCTTGTACATCAGTCACTGAAAGTAAGCATGCAGGTACAACAGGTACTGAAGAAAGCAAATGGCATGTTGGCCTTCATAGCGAGAGGATTTGAGTATAGGAGCAAGGAGGTCCTACTGCAGCTGTGGCCACACCTGGAGTATTGTGTGCAGTTTTGGTCTCCTAATCTGAAGAAGGACATTACTTGCTTTTCAGGGAGTGCAGCGTAAGTTCACCAGGTTAATTTCCGGGATGGCGGGACTGACATATGATGAAAGAATGGTTCGACTGGGCTAATATTCACTGGAATTTAGATGAGAGGGGGTCTTACATATAAAATTCCTAAGAGATTGGAGAGGCTAGATGCAGGAAATGTGTTCCCGATGTTGGAGTCCAGAACCTGGGGTCGCAGTGTAAGAATAAGGGGTAGGCCATTTAAGACTGAGATGAGGAAAAACTTTTTCACCTAGAGAGTTGTGAATCTGTGGAATTCTCTGCCACAGAAGGCAGTGGAGGCCAATTCACTGGATGTTTTCAAGAGCAAGTTACAGATAGCTCTTAGGGCTAACGGAGTGAAGGGAAATGGGGAGAGAGCAGGAACAAGGTACTGATTTTGCATGATCAGCCATGATCATATTGAATGGTGATGCTGGCTCAAAGGGCCGAATGGCCTACTCCTGCACCTATTTTTCTATGTTTCTAAGATATGAAGAATTATTGTAAATAGGGAAATGTTTCTATGGTTCTCGATTCACCTACTCTGGGCAAGAGACTCTGCGTCTATTCCTCTCATGATTTTGCACACCTCTATCCCTCGGTCCTGCGCTCCAAGGAATAGTCCTAGCCTGCTCAACATTTCCCTATAGATCAGGCCATCGAGTCTAGGCAACATCCTCGTAAATCTTCTCTGCACCCTTTCCAGCTTGACAACACCCTACCTATAACATGGTGCCCAGAACTGAACACAATAGTCCAAATGCGATCTCACCGATGTCTTATGTAAATACAACAATTTCAATACCCAATACACCGATGAAGGTCAATGTGCCAATAGTCTTTTTGACCACCCTATCTACCTGAAATGCCACTTTCAACAAACTACAGTAATTCTATTGTGTGTTGTAATGAAGCAAATTGCTATGCCATGACTTCAATCTGTACAAAAGACTTTCATTTCTTGGGCCCAATTATTTTGGCCTTGCTTTGCTAATCTGCCATTGGAATACTTTTTTGCCAGTTATTTTTGTTCCACTGCCATACCTATTATTGGCTAGATTTGATTTTTTGGCTAGATTATTTGCCATATTAAAGCTAATTTTTCGTTTTAATTTCAAATTGTTGGTTAAATTGTGCATGGTTATAAACCTAGTGATGTTGGTTGTATGATAACATTCATCATCTTTACTGAACCCTGTAATTTAAAGGGATTTCTGTTCTGTAATACAATACTGTACCAAAGAATCTAAAGCCAGTTTTGAAATTGGTATCCAGTAATCTGCACTTCTTCTTCTTATCGAGTCCACACACAAGATTAGAAGTTGTTCAGCCAGAGCTGAACACACTTCTCGGCATCTGCACAATGGTGTCTGTCTTGCGCTTCTTGTGCTTCTTGTGTGCGGTGGTGGAAAGATTGGTTGAAACAGGGCCGCGACGTGAACGCTCTTTCCTTGGCCCCATCTGCACAATGTAAGTGAAGGGATTCTTCTCATTTTGTGCAATGTAACGCTTGTGCACTTAGTATTGAAACCTATCTAACAAACAGTTAGGAGGAGAAGGTAATGTATTTTTGAGTGATTTGTACTGAAATGGTGAATTAATTTGGATGAATTAATCAGTAAGAATTATCTTTTGGCTCACTGAGGTAAAATTTCCTCCATTATTATTACACTTTTTGTTGTGTATTTAGTTTCTGAGTTTATTTGTTTTTCTTTCTCCAGCCACCCATGGGAAACGGTATTTAAAGCTGCCATGCAAAAGTACCCAAATCCAATGAACCCGTGCGTTGTAGGCGTGGATGTTTTAGATCGGCATGTTGATGACCAGGGCAAATTGCATAGCCAGAGGCTGCTCAGTACGGAATGGGGGCTACCGTCCATTGTTAAATCAGTAAGTACTGTAATTCTGCTGGAACCTATTATATTGTTACAGGTATTAAGGAGCAGACACTTTTCTTTTTTCTTTTTGGGTATACGTTGGGTTTTGTATGTTTATTTTATGACACAGAATCAATTGTTTTTAAGGAAATTACCTGCCTTCTCAAATGGCACAAACATTGCTTCCAGCTGAAAGACATTGAGCTATTTCCCATTCTGCTTTTATTGTGTTCTTTGACTGGCAAAAGATGGTGCAAACATCATTTTGAATTATTGTCCCTCATCTCTCTTCCAAAGCCTCCTATGGTTAGTTGTTTTGTACAGCTGTTTATGGACACAAGATCCAGAAAGTTTTCTCAGTGGTGGCAGAAGTTAATATTTAAAAAAATACAATAAATAGTTCAACTCGAGTGGTGCATTGTCATAAGTCCTGAAATGGAACAATAAAATTACTAAACAGCTACAATTACTTGACATGACTGAAAGGGCTATCCTGAACAAAGAGCCATGATTCATATTGAGGAATGAAGTTAGGCAAAGCTTCTGCACACAAAGAATTTGGGAGCTTGGAACTCTTCCACAAACAGAAATTGATGTTAGGCTATTTATTAATTAAAAATGTTATGGTTTGTTTTTCATCAACCATAGGAATTTAGGGATCTTGAGTAAAGGTCAGATGTTTATTCACTATTCAGCCATGATCTCAATGGAACTGACTTGGAACTAAACGGCTTCCTCCTGTTCCCATCTATCTGTGCTCTTTATCACTCAATGTTCTTGGTTGAATCACATCAGCTACTTATTGCCTTAAAAGTTTGATCAATGGCAGATTTTTGTTTTGCATTTAAATATCTTAACTTTTTTGATATTCTGACCACAGTTTCTCATATCAAATTAGTATAACCCAGAATAATCCAGACTTTCCCCCGAGATGTGCTGTAAATAGTTCTCATTCTCATATCATATTTCGCTTGAGCTGCTTACAGCCCAGTGGTATGAGTGTTGATTGCTCTAACCAGGTAGCATCGGCATTCCCTCTCTCTATCCCTCCCCCACCCAAGTTGCACTAGCTTCTCGTTTTCACCCAACAAACAGCTAACAACGGCTGTTTCCTTTATAATCGTTACCTTTTTGCATATCTTTCATTTATTGTTCTTTATCTCTACATCATCATATCTCTCGTTTCTCGTCCCAAATCAGTCTAAAGAAGGGTCTCGACCCAAAACCTCACCCATTCCTTCTCTCCAGAGATGCTGCCTGTCCCGCTGAGTTACTCCAGCCTTTTGTCGGTTTAAACCAGCATCTGCAGTTCCTTCCTACACATAAGAATTGAGAAGTCATTTTATTGATGGGGAAGTATGTTGCTTGTTAAAATCAGTAGCACAATAGAAAGTATGATATAAATAATAGGAGCATTCTTTGAAATCTAGCATATTTGAAAATTAATTATTTTCCTGCCTAAAGACCTAGTTTCAAATTAACTTGGCATTTGGGTTCTCCCATCTGTCATTGATCTTGTTGCAATCCCAATGTCACTGGTTACAGCTTGACTGTAATTAAATGTCAGTTAACAAGTTGTAAAGGAATTGTCTGTATAATTTACAAGGCATGTCTTGCTAAGAAGCCTTGACAACTCTGTTATCTAGCTAATTGGGTGGTCCTATTTAAATTTCATGCTCCTCGTGTTTTGGTTAATGGTGTACTTTGTTTCTGCATAAGATAGTATCATTCATTTTACTTGTGTCTAAATTAAGCATTATTCTACATTTTAGTAAGGTCTGCCATGCATGGAAGCAAGCCACCCATCAGATACTAGTATACCAACATTAATGACTTAATACACTTTTCAGAGGAATGAATTAAGTTCTCTTATCTTGAGATTTTGACTATGGACTTTCACCCATAACACCTTGTACTCTATAAACAGAGAGCCACCATATAATGGTTGAGGGAAAGTGTAAATCAGCTGACTGCAGTTTTGTTGCTTAGATTAATCAAACATGGAATGCATTCATCGATGTGGAATTTATTTGGTGTTTTATCTCAGCAAGAACACAGAATAGGTCAACTATTGGTCAAACCAGCTATTGACACTATTGGTCAAACCAGTCTGGTGGGGATGGTTACAAAGGGAATAAAAATGTTGATGAATTTAGTTTCTACTGTGGAATGCTTGTTAAAGGTTGCAATCACTGATATTGCCGGTTATGAAAGACTTCAGTTGTGCAACTCTATTTGATTACACAATCCTTGACACGTGGAACAGCCAGCACGAAGTGGCACAAGGTCATGATTCAGAGTCTTCAATGCTGCTCATTGACAGGGAGGACAGATAAGGTAACAAACACCAAGTCATTTGAAAATTCAGTTACATGATAGGCAAAGAGAGCTGGAAATGTGAACTTTGACATTATCCTGCCCTTTAAAATATTTGATTTCTTATTATTGACATTGCATTCCATGTTTGATCCAGAGACCAGATTCTAGTTCATTGCTTTAGTTCCAGACAAGAATTGAACCCAGTTGAATGTTATGTTTTGAAATTTAAGTTCAGTGTCGTGTGCACAAGTCCAGTGAGGTGTAGGTACAATGATAAATCTCACTTCCAGCAGCATCACAGGCATAGACTCAGAAAAACACAAACTAATTATATATAAATTATACAAAATTCTAACGAAAAAGACTGGGCTAAAAAACCAAGGCCAAGGCATGTAACGCCTAATTAGAAATAAAAGGTCTATCGTAATACAAGAGGTGGGTTGTAATGATCTTTCGTCTGGGTTCGGCTCGGATCAAGAACTTGGTAGTTGTAGGAAAGTAGCTATTCCTGAACCTGATGGTTTGGAACTTCTGTACCTCCTCCCCAATGGTAACAGTGAGAATGATATTTCTGAGGGAATGGAGAGTCAGCGATTTCCCATATATATATTCCCAATATCATGTGTCTTTGAATTTACTGATGTTTTCTGCTACTGAGTGACTGAATCAGTGCATTTTTTAAATGGGTGTCTTTAACTGATATGGAAGAAGGTCTGATTTTAAGGAGGGGAAGAATTTAATGATTAAACAAAAGGTTAGAAATTCTGGCTCTCCATGCCAAACCAATGGTCTTCTCTGCTTTGGCAGTAATGATCAGTAACGATAGATCAACTGTGCCATGAATTCTAACACTAGATGGTGATTCCTGAAAGCGTGGCTAATTTTACAGACTATGTCATTCGTATCAAACCTGGATAATTCCAAAGGTCCCAGGAGTGAAATCATTTGCTGCTTTGATTTTAGGGTGTTATAACTAAAAGGTGCTTCTTCTGATTTTCCAGCTTATTGGTGCAACGAGGACGCGGACGTATGTACAGGAACACTCCGTCGTAGATCCCATGGAAAGGACCATGGAGCTTAGATCTGCAAATGTTAGTAAATCAGTCATTGTAGAAATAGCACAATATGCCTGTTCACGCAATGAATGAGGAATAATTGAAATCGGGTCATCTGATATAGTCTGGTTTCAGAACCTCAGTTTATGTGTAATCAGTTCAAATCTTTACTCTTCCAAATTGCACTATGGGCTGCACTGAGTTTATAAGATGTAATATTTCCAGAACCCCTTTTAAAGGCTCAACAGAACAAACTGAAAATATGAACTCTTAGCTGTGATCTTCCTGCTGGTGAGAATATTTGAACTCAAGTGCTGTAATATTGCTTGGGAGTATGTCAATGCATGTCTCCTGTATTATAAATATGTCCTATAAAAGGACCCCATGATATTGAAACATTTCTCTCAAAACAAATGTGACTACAACAAGCAATATACAAGCAATATGTACAGTGAGTATGAGACTTAAATTAGACCTTTAGCAGATCTGATGTGTGCCAAAGTTTTTAATAGGAAACTACAGTTGTGTTTGCATCATTTTTTACCTTTACCAATTTATTCCAAAATATAGGTTATACGGTGTCCCGAACCCTTTCTAAACCAAATTTGGATATTTTGTTCCCAAATATTTTCTGTCATATTTCCATGTTGACAGCGACCCTCTTGTACGCTAGCTTCATGCTGTCTATTAATATGACGTGGAGATCAAAATTGACTGCAACTGATTCCCATTTTCCGCGCTACTTTTGAACGCCTTTCATCTGAGAAAATTGAGGTCAATTTGATGTTGTTCCAGCTTTTATCAATCACTTTGACACCCAACTTTCTGCTCTGTGCTTTACTAATATGCCCTATTAATAAAATGAGTATTAACCAATTCATTTCATAGCGACTATGACCTCGGAAAAGATCCAAAGTCCTTGTAAGTGAAAGTATTTTCATAGAATTATTCAGTGTTGCAGGTTATTCAGAGCAATACTTTCTTAAATTTGTAATATTTTGTTTCAAGGTATTTTGTATCTTGTCACACATATAAGCTGTTTTGTATGCACAAGGCACTGTAGATTTAGTTTGCCTGTGTTATTTCTCTGAATAGAAAAATCCGTATTGGCTTGTCAGAACTGCATGTGACCAGCTCCATTCTGTGTACAATACTGCTCTATACCAAACCAGTACTTGGTTATGACTGATGACAGGACAGTTTACAGAAGCATGACACCTGGACTTGCCTTTACCTCATCCCTAATTCACTCAATCCTTAATACTGCCAATGGTTTATCAGGCTCCTTGTCTGACTTCAGATCTGGGATGAACGGCAATTGTTTTTCTTGATATATATTCTGTTAAGGGAGACGACTGTTTTGTTGTCTCTAGGATATCCCAATAATACTTTCCTATCCCTATCTCAGTTTGAGCCAAACATTTGTGACCTTGGCCTGCTAACCATTAACTTTTCGTATTAAAATCCTAGATCTCTACAGTACTAACCAATTGCAGTAATAAATCATATTTTCAGATTGTTTTTCAGATTGCCTGGTGGGTACTGGTGTTATAACTGAATCTGACTAGTCGGCCCTAGCTGATTCTGTGTGCAAAGTTTTAACACTACATTTGGGATGTTTTCTGATCCTTGGCCCAGGCTGTATAGTACATTCATCCATTTCCATCATGTCAATTGAAGCAAATTGCATTGGCTGAAAGTCATTTCCTGTGATAGTGGCTTGGCACTTCTAGCTGAATGTGATTACAGCTTAGAGCAGTGGTTCTCAAATGGGGGTACGCAGTGGTTCTCAAATGGGGATACGCGTACCCCTGAGGGTACGTGAAGGCACTCCAGGGGGTACGTTAGATTTTTTTTAATATTTTTGCGCTGGTTAGGGGGTACTTGGCTGAAAAAATATTTCACAGGGGGTACATCACTGAAAAAAGGCTGAGAACCACTGGCTTAGAGGATGGTAATGTAGTTGCAGTCACTGTTCATGACCAGAAGGGGCAGAATAGCAGAGCTCCAAGCTGATCTGGTGTTTGTGAGATCACGTGGTTCAGTCCATTGCATTTTTTTTTTGCTGTTTTATGCTTAGTCCTGTGTTGCAGCGTCACTAGGTTCAGCCTTATTAGAACACCTGGTGCTGCACCTGGTGTGATCTCTTCCTAGAGCCAGGTTAGTAAAATGAGGGATATGTCAGTCCACAAGGGTATAGTTTATGATGGTTTATGTCAGCTGATGGTCTACAACTCCATAGTGCTTAGTAAATACCTAATGTTACGGTGCAGCATCTGTTCCATTTAGCTGAAATGTGTGCGCCACGTAGTATCATGCAGAATATCGGTCCATTGTGAAGCTAGACAAGAGGACTGCAAATATATTATTTCTGGTTTTGTTCACTACTTGCGACACACCTAATCTGACAGTTATGTCCTTCAGGATTCTGACGACTCAGTTAGTGGTGTTGCTACCAATCACGTTTTCAAGATGAACTCCTGCATCTCTGTGGTTCCAAACAATATTCAATATGGAGAATTGCTGTTCAACATGGAGTATGACTGCCTGTTATTTGACTAAAGATTGGACATTAACATTTCAATGGTTAAAAAGATTGTTGCAAGCTCAACTCAGCTGGGAGCGACCTTATTATATTGCATCCAGTGTCCAGACCACTATTAAGTGTTCACTATGTGTATAGTTTGTATTTTGACCTGGTGGTCTGGATAAATCTGAGACATTTCAATAAGCATTTAAAAAGCAACCACATTGGAGGGTGTCCTGGAGGTAAATCCATCAAATTTCCCACCCCTGACAGTGCAGATTGCTGTTCTGGCAATTTACAGCATGGGTGGCACAGTGGCGCAGCAGTAGAGTTGCTGCCTTACAATGCCTGCAGTGCCGGGGGCCTGGGTTCAATCCTGACTACGGGTGCTGTGTGTACGGAGTTTATACGTTCTCCCTGTGACCGTATGGGTTTTCTCCGAGATCTTCAGTTTCCTCCCACACTCCAGAGACGTACAGGTTTGTTAGTTAATTGGCTTGGGTTTTTATACTTGGTATAAGTGTAAATTGTCCCTAGTGTGTGTAGGCTTGTATTAAAAATGCAGTGATCGCTGATAGGTGGGCCGAAGGGCCTGTATCCGCACTAATCATAATCATCAGAATCATAATCATACTTAATTAGCCAAGCATGTTTTGCAACATACGAGGAATTTGATTTGCCATAGTCATACCATTAAAAAAGCAACAAAACACACAAAATACATTTTAACATGAACATCCTTTTTTGTTACATTTAATGCAAAGAGTTCTCACATTAATATCATTTAGAGGAGAACAGTCCCCTCAGAGATAAAGTACTTTTTGATTTATTATATATACTTCCACATTCCTCGCTGTGAGGGAAGGCGAAAAAAAGTTCAATCTCTTCCCTTCTTTGTTCTCCCGTGGTCGGGGACTTCGAGCCTTCCGTTGAGAGGACGATCTTGGTTCCCGTAGCCGGCACCGTTTGGGCCCTCTGCGTTCGGGGCGATCAAGCTCCTGCATCGGGAGGATGTCAGCTCCACGAGCCGGGTTGGAGCCGATTTCAGTCTCTACCTGAGACTGCGAGCTCCTCGATAGTGAAATCCGCAGGCCGTGGTTGTAGCGTCAATCCCAGGCAAGGGATCGGCTCCGATGGTAAGTCCACGTCCCCGCGGTGGGGCTCAAAGTCAGTCCCAAGCAAGGCCTCCAGCTCCATGATGTTAGGCTGCAGAGCGACCGGAGATACGATCCGGAAAACAATCACATCTCTGGCAAGGTAAGAGATTTTAAAACTGTTTCCCCCGACCCCCTCCCCCACCCACCACATAAAACAAACCAGAGAACTTTAACACAAACTTTTAAAACACATTAAAAATAACAAAAAAAAAGACTAAAAGACAGACAAACTGTTGGAGAGGCTGCAAACTAAAAACTAAACGATCACCCTAAACTATATCTCTAAACTAAAAACGACTTTAATTCTTAGTGTGTGATACAGCATCAGTACCACATTTATGTGGCACCGTTTGATGTGTGTGGCTCACGAGCATTGCGTTCTCATTTGTAACTTGAGGCTAGCACCGCCCTGCAGTACGAGTCCTCCTTACATGACCTCTCATTGTTGGTACAATTATGATGTTGTCCATGCTTGTAAATAATGGATTTGTAACTGTCTGCTGGCATACTAAAGCCTGCTTACATACAGTTGGGTTTAATTTGAACTACGGATGCCAGGATCAGCAAAGTGTTTTGCTCATTGCATATTCAGTTTCTCATCTTTCAACGGAGTATATTCAGTTTCTCATCTTTCAACTGGTGCCCAATAAGAATGGAAAAACACTGAAACAATCGGTAAACACTAATGTTTCCAATCAAAGACTTTTCGACCTATATTTTACAATTCCAGCTTCTACAGATTTTAAAATTTCACTTATTAGTGATGATGTAACTTGAGACCAATGCTACTTAATTATGGTTGTAGAACAAATACATGTTCTGTAATGCATTTCAAACCTGTTTCTTATTTTGCAGATAACACTAACAAATTTAGTGTCGGTAGATGAGCGGTTGGAGTATAAACCACACCCACAGGATCCTGAAAAGTAGGTAGAAATATTTCTGTAAAGATTCTACATGTGTGTAACACTTGCAAAAGCATTGTCTTGCTGGTTCTGTGAAATATACATCTTGGGCTACCTCTGTGTTAGCAGCCGTCTGCCTGCTGTGCTCTATAATAATAATAATAATAATACATTTTATTTATGGGCGCCTTTCAAGAGTCTCAAGGACACCTTACAAAAATTGAGCATGTATAGGAAAAACATGTAAGGGGAATGAAATAAATAGTAGAGACATGACTAGTACACAAAGTAAAGACAGAATTCAATACAAAACACAGCATGAGGCAATTAATGCACAGATGAAAAGGGACGGGGACGTGGGGCTAAGGATAGGCAGAGGTGAAGAGATGGGTCTTGAGGCGGGACTGGAAGATGGGGAGGGACACGGAATTGCGGATCAGTTGGGGGAGGGAGTTCCAGAGCCTGGGAGCTGCCCTGGAGAAGGCTCTGTCCCCAAAACTGCGGAGGTTGGACTTGTGGATGGAGAGGAGACCGGCTGATGTGGATCTGAGGGACCGTGAGGGTTGGTAGGGGGAGAGGAGGTCAATGAGATATGTGGGGGCCAGATGGTGGAGGGCTTTGTAGGTGAGGACCAGGATTTTGTAGGAGATCCGGTGGGAGATGGGAAGCCAGTGAAGTTTTTTGAGGACTGGAGTGATGTGATGCCAGGATTTGGTGTGGGTGATGAGTCGGGCGGCTGCGTTCTGGACCAGTTGGAGTCGGTTGATGTAGGTGGAGCTGATGCCAAGGAGAAGTGAGTTGCAATAGTCCAGTCGGGAGGAGATGAAGGCATGGATGAGTCTTTCAGCAGCAGGCGGAGTGAGAGAGGGTCTGAGTTTGGCGATGTTGCGGAGATGAAAGAAGGAGGTTTTAATGACATGGCGGATGTGAGGCTCAAGGGAGAGGGTGGAATCAAAGTTCACGCCAAGGTTGCGGGCCTGGGGAGATGGGGAGACAGTGGTGCCGTCGATGGTGAGAGTGGGGTTATTGATTTTGCTGAGTGTGGCTTTGGAGCCTATGAGGAGGAATTCTGTCTTATCGCTGTTGAGTTTGAGGAAATTATGTTGCATCCAGGTTTTTATAGCTGACAAACAGGAGTTGATATGGGAGAGGGGGGGGTTGTGGGGGGATTTGGTGCCAAGGTAAATCTGGGTGTCATCAGCGTAACAGTGGAAGTCCAGATTGAAGTGGCGGAGTATCTGACCAAGGGGGAGGATGTAGATGATGAAGAGGAGGGGGCCGAGTACGGAGCCTTGGGGAACGCCTTGAGTGACTGCGGCTGTAGCAGAGGTGTGGTTGTGGAGAGAGATGAAGTGGGATCTGTTGGAAAGGTAGGAACGGAGCCAGCTGAGTGCAGAGTGCTATAGACACCATGTGTACTTTTGCAACAACTTGGCAGAGGCCAGGAATTGGATCTAATTAACAACCTGTGGTATTGATAACTAGTATTACATTTCATACTGGTCACTGGGCTTTTTTTTATAATATGCCTAGTTATTCACAATACAGTTAGACAAGCAGTTTGCAAATCTATTGTGCACAGATTCCTTTTGTTCCGCTGTGTTTTTTGCTGTGTTTGAATTTGTCAAGCCCATTTTCACCAAAGACTAGAAATACCTGGTTCCTGGCGGCTTGTCCTTGGTAGAAAGAACTAAAGTGGAACCATAATTTGCGTGAACAGAATAAATTGCAGAACAAAGAATATGGGATTGACGGGTTTACTTCTTCTTCTTGCGAATGAAACATAAATAAACCAAAGGAATAGTTAGATTTCAAGCCGGGTGTTGAGCAGCCAGGTTGTTGTCTCTGCGTCAATGTTTGCCAGGCCCTGAGCTCCATTTGGTGGGTGGTAGAGTGGGCACTCAGAGATGACATGGTTGGCTGTCTGTTGTTCTGCTCCGCATTCACAGGCTGGGCTCTGGCGGAGCCCCCATCTCCACATGCTAGCATTGAAACGCCCAACTGATCAGAATGGACCAAGTGGGTCAAATGGCTCCTCCTATGTTATTAAAAAAAAACAAAAAAAACACCAGGTTGCTTTAGTGTGGGAAGGGAATGTCGCACTTCCTCTTCAAGTGACACAAGCCACAAATTGTGCATTATTTGGTGAATAGGGTTAATTCCATTATCTCTACTACATCTGACAGCATGGTGTATATCCATCCTGTTTTTCCAGGACTATCCTAACCCAAGAAGCTATAATCAGTGTAAAAGGGGTCAGTCTAAGCAGTTACCTGGAAGAAATAATGGAAACCAGCATCTCTGCTAATGCAAATAAAGTAAGTGCAATTATAAGAATTACAAAAAAATATGTTTTTATTATTGGCAGTTGCCTTGGAGATTTCTAATTTAAAAAAAATACTAGACCAAGTGCAGACCCGTTGGGTCTGTTCCCCCAACGTGCGGTTGTGGAAGGGGAGGCGGCATGCAGCGTCACACACACTAACTATCCCCCCCTGCACTCACGCTAATTACCCCCTTGATATTATATTATTATTAATTTGCTCCTTTTACCCCATAACTACCCTATCTACTGACGCATAGCCCCCAACTTGCAGTCACATCTAGAGAGGGAGGGGGTTAGAGAGAAGAGACAGAGAGGGGCAAGAGGGATGGGGGGTGGAGAGGAGGAGAAGAGGGAGGGTGGGTGAGGGGAGGAGAGAGAGAGGGTGAGTGAGGGGGAGAGAGAGGGGGTGCTGAGAGGGGGGGAGGGAGGGTGGAGGATAGGGGGTGTGGAGGGGAGGGAGGGAGGAGAGAGGGTGTGCTGAGAGGGGGGTGAGGTGAGGGGAGGGGGAGAGGTGGGGTGCAGGGAGAGGGAGGGTGGAGGGAAGGGGGTAGGGGTGTGCGGAGGGGAGGGGGGTTTAGGGGAGGGGAGGAGAGGGAGAAAAAGAGGTGAGGGAGGGGGGGAGAGGAGAGGAGGAAGGAGGGGAGAGGAGAGGGGGGAGAGAGAGAAAGGGAGAGAGAGAGGGATAGGGAGAGAGAGATGTGGGGAGAGAGAGGAGGGGAGAGAGAGAGAGGGTTCCTTTTGACTACAACCCAAACAACCATTTGCAGGCAGTGCTTTTTTCCTCAAACTAACCATATTTTCATTTTCAAACCACATTATGGGTACTCACAGCTGTGGAGACATTTGTTCAGTGTTATTCAGAGCTCTGATTGAGGCACACCACTTGCAGAGACTGATTGAGGCACACCACTTCCTGGTTTTATAGTCCCTCCCCCTCCCTCCAGCAGGGGCAGCAGAGAGAATGGGGATTTTTTTTTATAACATTAATATCTCTGTCATTTTTCATTGACGGGAAAAATCCTCGGCACACATGCGGCGGAGGGGGGCTCTGAGCGAGGTGGCCAAAAATGACGGCCGTAGGTGGCGGCATTCTCTCGGAAATCGCAGCACAGAAGGCCAAAAGCGGTCAAGAACAGAGATTTAGTAATATAGATGTATGCAGTATAATTTACCCTGCTCCGATTTCCTGCCCCTACTCTTCCCTTTAAGTATGGCGCTATACACTCATAAAGACTTTGATCTCTCTCCCTCCCTCCCTCCCTTTCCATCTTTCCCCATCCTTACTTCCTGATAGCCTCTTTTTCTCCTGCATCTTGAGGCATTTGAAAGAATGTGATGTTCCATATAAAACAGCTAACTGAACTGTATAACAAGATATGGAATGAACTTTCCACCACCTTAGGTTGTGAGACTTGACCAGCAGAATATAGCTATGCTTTTCCAGCGAGCTACTATTAATACACAAATCTTTGTTTTCCTACACAGGGCCGAGAAGCCATGGAGTGGGTAATACGCAAGTTAAATGCTGAGATTGAAGAGTTGGCAGCATCTGCACGAAGTATCAAAATTCCAATGGCTGCGTCATCAGTAGAATAACAAATGAGAATTGTACAGAAACACAACGTCTGCCTCTGGGCCGTTTTAGCCTGTTGCTTCCCACTGTGCATTTTCCCCTTGTTCACTGGGACTCCAGATCTAAACAGACTAAAGAAGCTTGGATTCAATTGACTTCTATTTGTGGGACGGGGTGGGGATGTGTGGTGGTGAGACTACTTGAAAGAACCTTTGACTGTCTCTTAGAGGTCTGGCAAATGAAAATGAATTGGAGCAGATACACAGAGGGAAGCATGGGTTTTAATATTAATATGTAAAGTATAATGTTGGCAGAAGAATTGAGAGATGACGACAAAGACTTGACAGTGATAAGTGATTCATTTTTGTGGTCCACAAGGCTGCACAGATTAAGGACCTAAACAACAGTGCCAGTTATTTCAGTAAATCAGAAAGTGATAATTTGCGCGGATTAATTGCAAAATGAACAATTGGCCGAGTTTCCACTCCTGATTATTATCCAGTTGTTCCTACAAGAAAACGTTTCTATATGTGTGCATTATATCCAATCTACTGTGAATTGTTACCTGGAATTACAACTTATAAATTGCCACCTGCATGTTGCATTAGATGATTGCAAACAGCTTGTGGTAACCAAGCAGGACTTGGCACCTCGCAGGTTTAGGTAGAGGCTGAGGTACAGGACACACTTCACCTGTAAAATGGAGAAGCATTTGCAATATAAGCTTGGAGGAAACTAGGCTAACTTGGGATTTTTTTCAAAACGATCAAAACTTGAAGAAAATTTTATTTAAACCTCTTGTATATATCTAACAATTCAACAGTTAGTTCCAGCCATGAAGTATTGGTGAATATTTTAAACTTCACTATGAAAATTAAATAGTCAATTGCAACAGTTCTGTAAATCGATAAAATATATAATTAATGGGCACCTGCTGTAAAAAGATATCCTTCTCAGAAAAATTGCTGTGTTTATATGTGATGATAGGAAGTCCCTGATGGGAACCCAAGGGTATTTGGGATGTCCATATATAAACTTTGCAATCATGGCTTTGTAGTGTGTCAACATTTTTGAATATCTGGTTCACTTAGTTTTGATAATCTAGTTGTTTTTGTCAGCATTTAGTACTTGAATATGAAGAACTAAACCACATAATTGCCATATATTTTCTATATCGAGGGGTTAACATTCCTAAAGCACTGATGTTACTGGATTTTTTCTGTATGTTGAGGTACTAGGCTCTAGATCTTTTTTAATGGTAACACATATCATACTTCCCCTCTAGTTTTGTTCTTCACAGGTACATCCTCTTATTTGGCAGTAAATTAGTCCAAGGAAACGGACTGTGTTTTCCCAGTCTGCATTTTTTTATTTTAAATTGTGGAGCCTTAGAATAAACCATGTATATCATTGACTGTCTTCAGTAACCAGCTAGAATCTGGGTGTTATGGATACGAGGGACATTATGACTGAATTTATTTAAAATATTTCAGCAGTCACTAGCTGAAACAAGAAAACATTTATGCCATGTTCCAATTCAAACGGGAGATTGTGAATGAGAGAATTCCTGGATCAGGCTGTGTGGAAAGAAGAGCCTTTGTATTCTGAATGACTAAAGCTGACACTTGAAAAGTTCTTGAGCTAAATTGTGTTCTTTGCAATTTGTTTCACTTCAAATGTGCTTTGAATTTTTGAAAGCAGTTACAAGTTTAAAATTTACTTTCACTTCCTGTTTGCAAGGTTCTGATTCTGAAGCAATTGCAGTCATTTGCCGAATTGCCATGAAGTCAGCTTGGCACAGTTGGGAACAAGCTCATCTTTGGGCCAGGTAGTCCTGATAGTGGAGTGAGTCCCTCCCAAGCACTAAATATCAGCACAACAGCTTTGTGCTATTCGGGCATGAAGGATCTTGACAAAGATACAGAGATTTTGGCTACCATTCATCTCACCAGCATATGCTTACTTGTGATTTATAGGCTCTAGCTGTATGCAGATTGCAAAGTTTCCTAAATGTCACTCCATGGAAATTTAAGTGTTTTGGAAGTGTATTCATTGAATACAACCCTTTCTTTAATATTAGAATATCTAAATCTTATCCACATGGCAATAAAAATTTTGAGAATCCTATCTGAACTGCTGGAGGATGCCTTAACCTGTGTGACCTCTCTTTGTATAACTTTCTTAGGATATCAAGTTCTGAGGAGATTTAATCTATACAACCACTGATCTGACACAGAAGGTATACTACCAACTGATCCATTGACTATTAATTAAAATATGCATGTTTTGTGTACTGCTGTTTGTCCTCCGTTATATTTACTGGTAGTACAAACTTAGCTGTGCTGCTGGGAGTATAATATGGAATGTCTGTGTCTTTTGTTCCAGTACCCTGATGAAAAAATCAGTACCCGATGCAGAGACCTATGTAGGGCATCTTTGGTCCAGTTGTGCCACGCGGGATAAGCTCCACATCTCACCAAACCTCACTTTGTTAATGTTCAGTACATTCGGGATTTAGTCTGGAGGTTTGCACCTGTCTCAGCAGAGTGGAGTCATTCAGTGGAGTTGCACCCTTGGTGATTATATTTTAAACAGTTAGGCTTTTAAGTTAATGCAGTATTCAGAATTCCACTTTCAGATGGTAGGTTTGTTATTCTGCTGTAGTTTGTTTCATTCTATAGCTGAGGTCAGACTTGGGGAAATTAAAGAGAAATGTAGTTAATATTTAGGGTCCACTAATTTTCAAGTGGTAGTTATAAAAGACCACTGCGCCACCTGCATCGATTCTGATTGTTGCCTACTTTTTCTGTTTGTATTTGACTTCCAATGTCTGTCACATTGTTTCATATTTAATAGTTCCACATAAAGTTAGGGATAGCACGAAACTGCCTGTGTTGGTTTTGCGATTATCTCTACAGTCGATTATTTTTCTGTGGGAGTCAGTGTTATGAACAAGTTTAAAAAGTGCAGGGTTAGAACCAGAATTCTGAATGCCTTAGCACGCCGAACAGCTCATACCACGAAAGGTAGAATTGAGAAAGGAGAAAATGTACTAGGGTCACGCAATATTGTGTTGAGGGTAAAATAGGTGATTGGTAAGGGGTCCTCTGCATTTTTAGTGGATTTTGAATGGAATTGGGACTCTTTGGTTTCATGGCCTTACTCTTGTACCTATTTGATTGGTTTTGTTCTGACAGAATGGACATTGGTCTCTCGGCCAATCTGGATCTGCTTGTGTGATTATATTTCTTTTCTGCACAAGATGATCTGTGATCTGGAACTTTTTACAACAAATGAAAAGACAAAAGCGGATTGTGTATGTTGCTGGTAACATTTATTTAATGTTTTCGTAGGTGAAGATTTGCTAACTTAATGTGACCAACAGGGAAAAAAATACGTTGAATTAGGTTTGTTCATTTGAACCACAATGCACAGTATTTTAGTTTTTTAAATTTTATTTTCCTGTGCAATAACTGTTAACTTGCATATCCATGAAGGGTTTTTGTATGGAATATTTATTTTAATAGCACTGAATTGTATTTCAAACTTCAGCCAAGTTTAACATTTTTAACCAAACTACTGTCAATAAAATTGTCTTAAAATATTGTATCTAAACTTTTTTGTGTTTGAAGATATGTTTGAATAAAGTTCAATGTCAGGTGGTTTTCTCTGAGAGCATTAAATATTTCAGCTTTGGACAAAATGAACTTGGAAATAGGAGCCGTGACTGTTTGGTCCTTGAGTATGTTCTGTCTGTTCTGATAAGAAGGACATCCCATTTATCAACTTGCGCTCCAAATGCCTTATAACCTTAACCCATAGCCACCACTGTAACTTTGAAAATTCAATTAACTAAACATCCACAACTTAAACTTTAATAGCATGAAGGATGGTTAGATGTCAGAACATGCCAACTGCTGCTCGAACTGAGTAGTGCCAGAAGCAAGTATTAATATAAACGTTATAGCGGGGTGGGGTTAATGATGCTAACTATGTGTGATTGGCTAACATGCATAGTCAATCTACAGTTCTCCACCACAAGGTGACATTTTTATTTATGTTAAAAGGAAAACATTTTTAAAAATCAAGTAGATCATCTCTCAACCTTCTGTATAAGCTGGAGTCATGCACCACCACCTTGTAATTTATAGTTTCAACCATTTCTTGTTCCTAAAGTGTTCTAATTCTGAGGCTAATATCTAAGATGTAATGCTCAGAGGGTAGTTTTAGGTTTTGCATGTTTGAAGCATGGACCATTACTTTGTATTGGAGTTCAATAACAAGTCAGACTCACCGACTTTTACAGCACAGAAACTGGCCCTTCTGCCCTACTCATCCACTCTGATCAATTTGTATAGATGAGATAGTCCCATTTGCCTGCTTTTGGCCCAGATCTCTCTTAACCTTAACTATCCATGTACCTGTCTGAATTGACTTTAATTGTACCTTTCCCCAGGCAATTTGTTCCATATACCCAAAAAGTTGCATCCCTTTTTAAATCTTAACCCAGCTATGTCCCATGAATTTATAGAACGCAAAGGTTCCCCCTCAGTCTCCTATGCTCCGGGGAAGATAGTCCCAGCCAGTGCAGCCTGTTAAGTCAGTCCAAATACCAACTTCAAATCCGACTGCAACACTATAAATATATTGCTATTATGCTCCCTGCCACCTGTGTACACAGAAATAACATTACTGAACCAAATTCATCTCAATAAAACCTTGATATATCACTGGGAAGTACAAAGTATAACACAACTAGATGAGGCGCTGAGGCATTTCTGATGGGCTGACCAGTTGTTGGTGGAAATAACCTGTGGATCGTGTTAAAACACTCACCATTAGCAGTCACCCCCTGATATGATAAATATCAGTTTGAATTGGGAAATGTACATTTTGCAAACCTGACAAAATTAATCATAGGAGCTGAATTAAGCCATTTGGCCCTTGGAGTCTGCTCTGCCATTTGATCGTGGTTCATCTCTTTTTCTCTTTCAACACCATTTTCCTGATTCCGCCCTGAGCCGTTAACACCCTTACTAATCGAGAACATATTAATCTACCCTTTAAAAGTACCCAATGGGTTGGCCTCCACAGCTATCTGTGGCAATGAATTCCACGGATTCAGCACCCTCTGGCTTAAGAAATGCCCCCTTAATTCCATTCTAAAGGTACGTCCTTTTATTCTGAGTGTGCCCTCTGGTCCGAGACTCTCCCACTACTGGAAACGTGATTAAAATGAAACAGTTTCAATTATAAAAATGAGTGTTGCTGTGGGAGAATATAATTTAGCTTCAGTGCAAGAGCCACAGAAGCACAACGCAGTAGTGTGATAAAGTTCTGGTGACATTTCACTGAAGAAATACAAGGATAGGAGTAAGCCCTCCTCCAGTTGCATCTGCTCCTTAACCTCCGATTCTGATTCATGCACATCCTTCGACTTCTTCCATATCCCAAAGGATAATCTCAATTTAGGAATTACTCAATAACTTTGCCCGAATAAATAAATACCAAAGCTATCAATCCTCGGGAGAAAAAAAATCTCCTGTCACCTCAGATCAAAATGGCCAATGCCTTATTATTGCACCCTGTTTCTACTTTATCTAGCCATCTCAAACTGTCAGCATCAAACCCTCTCAAAATGGCACATTGCAGCTGAGCATGTTGTTTTAAATCTCTGGAGTTTACTTTTACTTTTTGGGATATGAGTGTTACTGGATTCTTGTTTTACTAGAAGATAACCAATTGCCTTCAACTATTGCAACCCTTCTGGTGAAGCTGCTCCAACAGTGCCTTTGGGAGGGAGTTCCGGGATATATGCCCAAGCTAAAACCACCAGCTAATGAGTTTTCATTGTACCACCCTTTGTGTGGAAAACGTTTATATTAAATTTTTTCACCTTAAACCTATGTACTCTGGTCCTCGCTTCACCCACTCTGGGCAAGAGACTGTGCATCTACCTGATCTATTCCTCTCATGATTTTATAGGTTCATGATCATCCCTTTATAGATCACCCCTCATCCTCCTGTGCTCCAAGGAATAGAGTCCCAGCCTACTCAACCTCTCCCTATAGCTCAGACCCTCTAGTTCTGGAAAAATCCTTGTAAATCTTCTCTGTACCCTTTCCAGCTTGACAACATCTTTCCTATAACATGGTGCCCAGAACTGAACACAACACTCTAAATGTGGTCTGACCAACATGACCTCCCAACTTCTATACTCAATACTCAAACTGATGAAGTCTTTTTAACCACTCTATCAACCTGCGAT
Source organism: Amblyraja radiata (assembly GCF_010909765.2). NCBI lineage: Eukaryota > Metazoa > Chordata > Chondrichthyes > Rajiformes > Rajidae > Amblyraja > Amblyraja radiata. Next base: position 32,952,003 of record NC_045978.1, read on the forward strand.
TTGACCTTCAAGGAACCATGCACTCCTAGATTCCTCTGCTCTAGAACACTCCATAGCCCTACCATTCACTGTGTAGGTCCTGCCCTTGTTAGACTTCCTAAAATGCAACACCTCACATTTCTCTATTAAATTCCATCAACCATTCCTCAGCCCACCTGGCCAATCGATCAAGATCCTGCTGCAATTTTTCACAGCCATCTTCACTATCTGCAAAACCACACACTTTTATATCATCATCTTGCCATGTATGTTCTCATCCAAATCATTGATGAAGATGACAAACAGTAACAGGCCCAGCACTGAACCCCGAGGCACACCACTAGTCACAGGCCTCCAGTCCGAGAAGCTACCTTCTATGAAGCTAATTTTCTATCCAGCTAACTATCTCTCTTTGGATCCCAAGCAATCTAACCTTCCAGAGCAAGAGCAGCCTACCATGTGGAATCTTCGAATGCCTTATTGAAATTCATTTATACATCTACAACTCTGCCCTCATTGACCTTTTTGGGCATGTCTTCAAAGAACTCAAATCAGATTTGTGAGACACAACCTCCTATGGACAAAACCATATTGGCCTAATCAGCCCTTGTCCATCCAAATGCCAGTATATCCTATCCCTCGGAATACTCTCCAGTAACTTTCCGAATATAGTTGTTAAGCACAATGCCCAATAGTTCTCTGCATATTCCCAGCACTGAACCCTGAGGCACAACAATGTACCACGCCAATATGACGCAAAACTGCATTTCGTTGTACCCATACTTAGTATTTGTGCAATGACATTAAAGTTGAATTGAATTGAATTCTCTGCATATTCCCTGCAGCCAGTTCTTGAATAGAGGCACATTTGCCACCCTCCAGTCTTACTGCACCTCTCCTGAATAGCGAAGGAATAGGCGACGTTTTGGGTCAGACAACGTCGCCTATTCCTTAGCTCCATAGATGCTGCGAGATGTCCTGCAGGGTGCTGTTGCAGTTCGCAGACTGACAGCCGCCGGTGATAGTGTCTTTCTCCGGGGTTCAGCGCTGAGCCGAATAGCCTGATTGGTATTTAAGAAGGAACTGCAGATGCTGGAAAATCAAAGGTACACAAAAATGCTGGAGAAACTCAGCGAGTGCAACAGCATCTATGGAGCGAAAGAGATAGGCAATGTTTCGGGCCAAAACCCTTCTTCAGACTAATCGGGGTACGGGGAGAAGAAAGGAAAAAGGAGGAGGAGCCTGAGGGATGGGAGGAGACAGCAAGGGCTAACAAAATTGGGAGAATTCAATGTACTTTGGCCAACGAGAGTTGTCTTTTAAATGTGCTATATAAATAAATGTGACTTGACTTGACAATGTTCATGCCCGCAGGATGCAGACTCCCCAAGCGGAATATGAGGTGCTGCTCCTCCAATTTCCGATGTTGCTCGCTCTTGGCCATGGAGGAGACCCAGGACAGAGAGGTCGGACGGGGAATGGGAGGGGGAGATGGCCTGATTGGTGCATTGCCTCCAAATGCTGCTCTATGATTGGTTTAGACGCTGCAAGCTGTGACTGGTTTTCTGTTACAAGGAAGCTGATTGGATATATGTCTGCGAGCGCTGCTTTGTGATTGGTTGCATCTGACCAGAGTTGGTTTCCTATTGGTCGTTGTCCCAGCCCGCCGTTTATTGGATGGATGGTGCCGGCCGCGCTAGACCCGTCGCCATCTTTACCAAAGGTCCAATAGCAATCTTTGGATTTATAAGATCTTTGATCTTTATTACGGGACCGGAGCGAAAATGGTGGCGTACTGGAGACAGGCTGGGCTGAGGTAGGCCGCAGTATAAACCACAGGGGCTGGCCGGCTGTCTGTCCGTCCGTCCCTCGCTGCCCGCGGGACTGGGCCGTACAGGAGGCCGGAGCGGCGCCGCTCACTCCCACCTTGACTGGAGCGGCCGCCCCGGCGATGGGTGCAGCGCCCGTGGGTGGCGGCGGGCACAGCATCCCGGCGGGGGCTGGGGAGGGGAGGCGGTGCTCTTGTGTGACCTTGGGTGCGGTTGTAGTATCTCTGGGAGGGCCGAGTGTACGGCGCCCCTGGGTGCATATGGGGTGGAGGGTCCATTGCCCAGTATGCTCTTAGGGCAGGGGGTGTAGTGACCTTGAGGGGTGCAGGGCTCTTGGGGGAGGGGTTGCAGTGCCCTTGGGGGAGGGGGGTTGGCATGTAGTAAATGTGATGACATTTGACACGTTCTAACAGTCCTACCTGAAAAAAAATGGTGTTTATTAAAACTCTCAACAATTATTTAGAGACGCAAGAGACTGCAGATGTTGAAATTTTGAGCAAAAACAAACCGCTTGAGAAACTTAGCAAGTTAGACAGCATTCGTGGAGTGATTCGGACAGACGATAGTGCCCTTCTTTGGACAATTGGGGTGGTGTGTTGCTACAGCAGTAGGCCTTACCCCGCCAGAGACCCGGGTTTGATTCTGATTATGGATGCTGTTTGTATGGAGTTTGTACATTCTCCCCATGGGGGGTTTTCCAGGTGCTCTTGTTTCCTCCCACACTCCAAAGACGTAGAGGTTTGTAGGTTAATTGGCTTCAGTAAAAATGGTAAATTGTCCCTAGTATGTAGGATTGTGCTGGTGTAGGGGAATTGCTGGCATGCGCGGATTTAATAGGTCGAAGGGCCTGTTTCCGCACTGTATCTAAACCAAAGATCTTAAGATCTTTGATCTAAACTAATGTGGAAGGAGAGATTGCTGGTAGATAGAGGTGTGGGGATGTTTGTGGCAAGAATTAGCAAGTGATAGATATCCGGAACACCTAGAGAAAGCCCACACGGTCGTGGGGAGAACAAACAAACTCCCAGAGTCAGGATCGAACCCAGGTCTCTGGCACTGTAAGACAGCGACTCTACCACTGCACCACTATTCTGATGGAGAGATAATGTCATTTTTCTGAGTATAGGGAGGTTTCACGGCAGTCGGGTCACGACCCATGACCCGTACTGTTGCTACGCTACTCCAAATGGATTACACGCGATGAACTGCAGGTAGGCACTTACCATTGTTTCCAGCATAGCGGGCCCGTTAAAACCAGCTGAAATTGTCAATTTTTGCGCTGTAAATAATTATGGAAATCGGGATAAGCGTGAGAGACAATTCCAAAAGTGAGGAGAAATGGCGGTAGATAGAAACGAGAGCTGAAGGGGACAACAACAGCCAGAGTGCTTGGCGAACATTGGCCGTTTGCTCACTGCATTTCATCAAGTAAGGCATTACTTGTGTTTTTTAATCGCTCATGGTTCTCGTGGGTTTTTACACACAAAATGAAAACGCATCTGAAGAAAAATTTACAGCCAGATTTATCACTTCTGAGAATTTTTAGATATCAAAGGAATCAAGAAAAAACACAAATAATGACTTACTTGATGAAATGAGCAAACGCGATAATTCCCGATATTTTCAATGTTTACCAAGCACTTTAGCTGCTGTAGTCCCTTCAGTTCTCGCTTCTCTATACCTTCATTTCGCTTCACTTTTGGAATTCTGAAGTTGGGTACATGTCTCTCACACTTACCCCGACTCCCACAATTGTTATCAGCGCAAAAATTCAACATTTTGGCGGTTTTTAACAGGTAGGAAAGTATGCGTTTCTAGCATTAATAACATATACCGGAAGTGACGGGTGTCTTCCAGTTGGATTTAGTGGCTCCGTGCGTCAAGCCCTATGACCCAGTGACCTTTCGTGCAACCCCCCTATAGTGGCAGTTTTGTTCTGACTGAAAATACTCCCTTTCCTCTATAGTTCAATATTCATCTGAGCTCAATAGTGCTTTATTTGTCACACATTCAACTGCACAGTGAATTTTTTTTTTTGCATATGTTATACATGAGGGCAACGTAATTATTGGCGCCATTATTCAAAATCCAGTCCCATGTGTTGAATGTACTGGTGCAGTTCCCGAAAACCAATGCCCCTCTCTTCTCACAGCATTTTTGTGTCCCGGGGTCACCTCCTTGCTCCTCACGTCTGACATCTCCAGCTCCATCCCAGTTACGACGCCTGCCGAGCCATCGGGCGTGGTTCTGCTGAGCCTTCAGGCGAGGTCCGACTGACTGCAGGCCTTTGGGCGGACTCTGTTGTGCTTTCGTGCGGGTTGCCAGTCCTGTTGGACCCTGAGCTGGGCTTGCCTACTGGGAATGTCCCACCCGCTGCCAGCCAGCAGCTCTTCTCATTATCACAGACGGTTTAGCACTCCCTTGGGGCTGTTAGCTTGGATTACGCATTGGTTTCCAGAGTCGACTTGACCCAGAAGTTTCTGACTTGAAGATTCTGTTACTTCATCTGGGGATGTTGCTGCAGTCTGCAAACTGCATCAAGTAAAATGCCTCTTTTTGGTTTGAATATATTAAAACAAGATCAGTTTTGAATTTGCTTGGAAATAAGATTAGCTGCCCACACCATGCTTGTAAATTTACAATCAAAATCTTCTTTCAAACAATCCCCTCGGGTACTTGTTCACTAAAGTTTACATAGGCCAGGCCTACAAAACAACTGTCAATGATGTTTTCAGAATTGCCACTAGTGCAGGTACATTCCACCTTAATTAACAGGCCATGACAATATGCAGTGGTCATAGTGTGGGTTTTCAATGTCCCATACAGCTGCAGCAAAACCTCTCTACCTTTATTTTGTACATTCTTTGCAATAAAGGAGAAAAGTTCATTTTTCTTGCTAATTAATATAGGCTTTGGAGTTTGCCATTTAGCCGCTTTTAACCTGCTCTTCCATTAATCAAGATGCTGTCTGATCTGCCTCTCTTTTTCTCCACTATCCCCATATCCCTTGATTCCCATAATATCCAGAAGCCCATTGATCTGTTTTGAAGGAACTCATTCAATATTGCAACAACCCCTTTAGGGCAGACGATTACAAAGATTCATTACCCTTTAAAGTAATTTCTCCCCATTTTGGTCCTAAATGATCTACTTTTTATTCTAAGACTTTGACTCCTGATTCTGGACTCTCACCCATGGGAAATATGTACTCTGCATCCTGTAAACCCATGTAAGAATTTTGTGTAGGAAGGAACTGCAGATTCTGGTTTAAACCAAAGATAGACACTAACAGCTGAAGTATTTCAGCGGGTCAAGCTGCATCTCTGAAGAAAAGGAATAGGTGACGTTTTGGGTCAAGACCCTTTTTCAGACTGAGGGTCAGGGGAAAGGGGAACGAGAGATGTAGACGGTGATATAGATGAAAGAAATTAAAGATATGCAAAAAAGTAACGATGATCAAGAAAATGGTTCAATGTTAGTTGTGGGCTAGGTGCAAATAAGTTATACATACAATGAAACTCACCAGGATGGCAGTAAAATAAATACAATGACTAGGGTAAAGGAGGGAACAAGAGATAAGGGATAGGTGGGTTATTTGTAAGTTTTAAAGCCATCTCCTCTCATTCTGCTAAAGTCCCAATCTACTTGGCAAGCCTGCTATTCCTGTAACCAATCTAGTGATTCTTCACTGCTTATTCAATGGCATGCTTTTATTTCCTTGGTCAAAAAGATTTAAATACACTCCAGGTGTGGGCTCGCCATATATAATTGCAGTGAGAGAAATTCCATTGACCTGCTAAGTTCTTCCAGCAGTTTGTTTTGCTCGTAATTACAATATGACTGATACTACTGTTAATGATTTGGATCAAATCACTTGGATCTTTTCAGTAAAATTCTATCCAGTGTGTGGTTACCTTTTCTGTGTATGTGGCACAGGATGAAAAAGGGATCAAAGTAATTAAACAGGCAGCAACAAAAGCACCATCTTCCTGTTTGGTAGCTTCAACATAATTAACACTTCAAAATGGTTGTTAGACTTGCCACTTCTATGACTACGCCTTTGTTATTATCCTTGAGCCAACAAATAAGGGAATGCTCTGATTTTTTTTTGTATGTTTTCTTCCAGTTACATTCGTTATTCTCGGATTTGTGCAATGGCTCTGCGGGCTGCACTGAAACCACAGTTCCAAGCAGAGGCCAAGAAAGTAGGAGATGTAACTGTAAAACTCAACAAACCAAAATAGTAATGTGTAAGTACTGCAGTTTGCAGATCTGCTTGGAGATGCTTGGATCATTTTAGATATAGCAAAATGCAGCAAATTATTGTGTGATGCAGTTTATTTGTGAAAAGATTTTAACCTTAGAAAATAGTTTCCAGAAAGAAATGTAAAGTTATTCAGATTTTATTTTTTTCTGTTCTGGGAACACACGTAACTCTCAGTTCTATTTTAGTTGATCTCTGTATCCTCTCCCAAGGTCTTGCCAACCTTCCTAAAGTGTGTTGCTCAAATTGCACATAATGTTCCAGCTGGAATTTAAACAATGTATTTTAAATGTTTGCTTTTACAACACTGCCTCTGCTATACAATCAAGGGTACGCATACTTTTAATCTTCTCAACTTATCCTGTCAACTGCAAAATTTCTTCATGTACACCACTGGGTAGCTCTGTTCCTGCACTCTTATGAATTCATTGATAAAACCTCACATAACTGCTTCTTGTCAATAATGATAAAACATAAGAACTAGAAGCATGAGTAGAACCTAATACCGGCTCTATAATTTTCTAAAATTATAGCTGATCTTTAATATCCAAATAGTTATCACTCTGTCTTAGATATACTAAATGACTGGGTTGCTGTCAGCCCTCATGAATAGAGATCTGCAAAGATTTACTTTCCCCAAGTGAAGAAACTTATGACTTGCTTAGAATGGCAGACCTTTTATTTTGGGACTGAACCCTATCTCTAGACATCCCAGCCAGGGGTACATCGTTCATGAATTTATTCAGTCAAGCCCTGAATACAAATTATTTGTCAATAAGTCTGCCTTTCATCCTTCATCAGTCTGAAGAAGGGTTTCGGCCCGAAATGTTGCCTATTTCCTTCGCTCCATAGATGCTGCTGCACCCGCTGAGTTTCTCCAGCTTTATTGTGTACCTTTCATTCTTCTAATCCTGTGGAAGGTAATGGGCTAATTTTGCATGATCCTTTTTTTAGTGTGACTTCCTCACCTTCCCCCCTCTTTTCAGGAATCAATCTGATGAACTTCTGTTGCACCCTCTATCCCAATTATATCTAATTTCCTTGGACAGGGAGACTTGCATACTATTCCAGTTGGTGCACAAGAGCTCTGTATAATTGAAGCTCGCGCTTCTGTATAATTGAAGCTCGCGTTATTTCCCTTGAAATAAATGCCAAATTAGTTGCTAATTGCTTCCTGTACCTGAATGTTAACTTTGAGTAATTTTTGTATGCGAGGCACCCAGCTCCCTAAGAATTCCATTTCTGAATTTTAATCAAAAATGGGTGTCTTGATTTCTGCACATATTCCATCTGCCTTGCCCTTCTGGATTACTTTGACAGACTAGAATCTCATGACGTTGTCTGCATCGTTGTAAATCACCGTGCTACTCCAGCAGATTACATCAAGCCCCACTACTAACGCACTGAAGACCCGAGGCCTCCACTGTTGCTCCCAATGACACCCCACTGGTCACAGCCTTCCAAACTGAATTGAATATTCATTTAAGGTACACAAAAATGCTGGAGAAGCTCAGCGGGTGCAGCAGCATCTATGGAGAGAAGGAATTAGATAACGTTTCGGGCCGAAACCCTTCATCAGACTGATAGGGGGTGGCGGGGAGAAGTAAGGGAAAAGGAGGAGGAGGAGCCCGAGGGCTGGGGGATGGGAGGAGGCAGCTCGAGGGCTGAGGAAGGGGAGGAGACAGCAAGGGCTAACAAAATTGGGAGAATTCAATTGATCATTGAACATTGAATTCTCCCAATCTTGTTAGCCCTTGCTGTCTCCTCCCCTTCTTCAGCCCTCGGGCTGTCTCCTCCCATCCCCCAGCCCTCGGGCTCCTCCTCCTTTTTACTTCCTCCATTCAGGAATAGCTACTTCCCCTCAGCCATCAGGCTATTAAACCTGGCTCGGACAATACTCTGATTATTAACAACCACTTTCTGTTATTTGCACTTTACCAGTTTATTTATTCATGTGTGTATATATTTATATCATGGTATATGGACACATTTATCTGTTTTGTTGTAAATGCCTACTATTTTCTTTGTGCTTAAGCAAAGCAAGAATTTCATTGTCCTATACAGGGACACATGACAATAAACTCACTTGAACTTGAACTTCTCCCCGCCACCCCCTATCAGTCTGAAGAAGGGTTTCGGCCCGAAACGTTACCTATTTCCTTTGCTCCATAGATGCTGCTGCACCCGCTTAGTTTCTCCAGCATTTTTGTGTACCTTCGATTTTCCAGCATCTGCAGTTCCTTCTTGAATATTCATTTATACTGTTTTAGTTGGCCAATGCTCAATACAATATATTGCACCCGATGCCATTTGCATTAGTCTTGTGTTGTATTCCTTTCAAGGCCTTAAAATCCCATTCCACTAGGTCTTGTTTTTCCACCCAACCCTTCTTATCTACTTTGGAAGTTGCAACCTCAAACAAAAACCTCGATTGTTTTTGTAAATTCATGTTCTCTCTGCTTAATACTGTTACACTGGTATCTCCTTAGCACATAGATTGTGTTTCCAGGAACAATAGCCATACTGGATTTGGTACTAAAAGGGTTGATTGCAGCATTTTAGTTGTATTATTGTTGCATTATTGGCAATACTGCTGTGCCCAGAATCCTATGCAAATCGAGCAGCAGGGCTTTCTTTGGCTGTTGCAATGAGTTTTGGCCATTGTGAGTTTTGCATTTATTCGCTAGAAGTTGGCCATTGCTTGTTGCTGTCATGCATGTCATTGTAGTTTTCTCCTCCATCATAACCAACTTGCAACTCATTCCTTCACAGTTTGATTTGATTAGATTTTAAACTAAGGACTAAAGCTCTTAGTATTTATATGAAATTACATTAAATTATTGTTTTCCTCAATTTCCAATGAGATTTTCTTTTGGTATTGTAGCAATTTTGACTAGCTACTGGCTAACTGCTCTAAAATTCATTGTAACGTTGAAAGAATTAGCATATAATGTACTATTTATTACTTATATTACGTGTGCTTAATTTTCTCCAGGATTTGAGGAACCTCCATAACCTGAACATTTGAAGATGAGAACTTGTTCAACCTATCATCCCAATAGTTGGAACTTTTAACCCATTCGAAGACTGCAAAACAGACCAAATGTTGATTCAAAATACAGAGATTATTTAAATATACATACTTTACTGGATAATGGAGTTTTTTCTTGTATTGAGCAAGCTAGCACATCTGTAGGGGGTTATTGTTTGTTTAAAATCTGATGTTATTTGTCCCTCAGTATTCCACACTCTAAACTCTTGGTGCATAGTTGAGGACGCCATCCACTTTATCTGTTGCAATATTGGCAAGGACTATTCAAATTGGGACAATGGGAAATATTGTTCCTCACCTCCCAAAAAATATAATCGTTAAGGGAAGGGTGGGTGGTGGTGCATGAAGGAATTATGTACATAGTTCATTAAAAAACTCAGAAAATCAAAGATTACAAGACTGTTGATCCATAACTCGGTTGTCATTAGTACATCTAGAGTTGCTGATTTTGATTAGTGCATTCATGGTTCATGTGTTGTTGAAGGTGAAGTTTGCAATTGACATTGCTTCTTGGATCAGTCGGTGGACAGGCAAACACAAAAACTTCTAGGTTATATTTTTAATTAAAAGGCAAACATCCAATAGCATTTGGTATATAGTTTCGAAGTCTTGCATCATCTCATTCAGTGCCGAGTCTGAATCCGTACAGGAGCAGGAGCTGCCTCTTGTTGCTGTTCTACTCGGTCTATTAACGTAGTAGAAAGATTCCCTGTGGCTACACTTCTGTTAAACTAGCAGTTAAAAAACAAGCTAATGTTTTATCGTGGCCTGGTCAGAAGGAAACCTTCCATCATGCTTAAATGGAGACTGGGTGTTGTTTAATAAATGCAATAAGAGTGGTTGGTGTTAAAGGTACACAAAATTGCTGGGGGAACTCAGCGGGTGCAGCAGCATCTATGGAGCGAAGGAAATAGGCGACGTTTCGGGCCGAAACCCTTCTTCAGACTGGTGTTAAAGGTGGATTTAAAACCTAAAATCCTGGTATCTCAAGGCAATACACATTATTGTTCAATATCAAGGAAAGGGCACCAAATTTAAAGTAATATACTTTAAGGGTGAGTGCAGAGATCTAATGCAAAGCAGCAAGTAAACAAAAACATTTTCAGAGGCAATAGCTATGAATACAAAGTGAAGCCTAATTTATTCTGGATTGTACAAAATTGAATTGTAGTCTGGGACTTGGACTCATTTGCCAAATATTTAATTGAGCGACTTATTTGTTATATCTTGGAGGGTGTACTGCATTTACATCTCACATCTTGCACTGAGATGTGCCTCAGGTTATAATACATATAATTTTGTGCATTATTTTCAAGTCTTGCATCATCTTATTCAGTGCCCTGTCATGAAGAACATTATTTCATTTGACTTTTATTTCATCTGACAGCTTTTGTAGTGATACCAGGTTCATACCACATACTGTCTAATTTGAGCCTTTGTACAAAACGCAATGCATTAATAGAAGAATGCTGAAAATAAGCCGTTGTTTTGTACAGAGTCTTGATTAGATTGCCTCTGCCCCCTCCAAAAACACAAGGACTGTTCTTTCAGTGCCTTGATTTAGCGCATTTGACATTTATAATGACACCTGCACTGAGGCAGGAAAAAGCGTGACAGGTAATGTGTGAACACAGGCATTGATAGGCAGCTGTTTGGACAAAGGCTAGAGATTTTAAGAAAAAGATGAGACAGAAGGATTAAAGAATTGTGAATCCAGAGAAAGGAATGGTGGGGGAGGGGAGACATAGATGCACCTCCTCTAATCGCATCTGCATCTAATGTTCCCAATGTGGCCTCCTGTACATTGGCGAGACCAAGCGCAGACTCACCGACCATTTCACCTGCGCTTGGTCTGCCAAGGCGCACCGGATCTCCTGGTTGCTAATTATTTTAACTTCCACTCCCATATTGACCTTTTTGTCCTGGGACTCGTCCGTTGCCAGTGTGAGGTCACACAAACTGGAGGAGCAGCACCTTGCATTTTGCTTGGGTAGTTGAGAACTTCATTGTATAAACATTGAGTTGTCCAATTTTAGGTTACCTCGAACAAACATCTTCCACTCCTCCCTCGTCCCCTCTCCTGTGCCCCACCTGGGCTCACACACCTATTTCTCCTTACTCCATCAGTCCAAAGAAGGGTCCCAACATGAAAGCGCTGACCCCGTATCCTCCCGTGATGGTGCCTGTCCCACAGAGTTACTCCAGCACTTTGTGGTCAGACTTAAAATATGGGGTCAACCATTCAGGACAGGTCAGGGGGATTCTTCACCAAGTGGGTAGTGGATCCTTGGAATCACCAGTCCAAAATAGCTGTTGACATTGGTAGATTTTGGGATATGAAAAAAATTCCAGAATATGGTGTTAATGCAGGAAAGTGGTGGTGAGGTAAGATCCGTCAAGATCTTATTGAATGACTGACCTGGCTTTGAAGGATGGAGATTTACCAGCTGGGTTTTTGGGATACCCTAATGATCACTTTTATTGATACTTTATTATTTTTTTCTCACAAACCAATTTAACAATCCTGGTGTGCTATGGATTTGGAATTATTCTGGTTTTAGTCCAGGCTATTGCACTAGTCCATTGGCACAACCACCGTCATATCAGTGAGCCACCAGTAGAATATGTGCTTCATCATTGCTTGATTCGGCCATTGATATAAGCGACGCACATTTATTGATGTAAGATAAATCATCTTTACAATAAGACTAAACATGACCCTAAAGGTATCCCCACTGTAACACACAGCAACTTTTACAATAGCATAAATGATTTAAACCTTTTTCAAGTTACACATTGTACAGTTGGGATGGCTTTTATTGCACAAGCCATCCCAATCCAATTTGTCAGTGCTTTAAATGAACTACCTGATACATTCACCAACTCCATCTTGCATATCCTTCTATTCCTTTGTCAGGTGCTTGTTTGGTTTTCCCTTGAAAGTATTGCAGTCTGTCACAATTTTTCTATAGCATTCGCTACAATTAAGACAGCATTTACACCAAAAATAAAATGCTTAATTCCAGTGCTGAACAAATGTAAATCTTTGAGGATGGTGGCAATGAGGAGGATACAGAGTTTATGTATGGTGTGGGGCAATGTGGAATGGTTTTTGGGGGGAGATGAGAAAATTAAGATCCAATTCTCTAAAATCTGCTATTGGCTTGTACTTTGCAGTGAGACAGTATAGGAGTATTTAGGCACAATTAGGCATTTACTTTGGAGATTAACAGATTTATGAAGTCTATGCAGCCCAATGATTACAGAACCAATGTCCCCCTCATCCCCCCCCCCCCCTAAAAATATTTAATTTTAAGAATGCAAAATAATTTTACATCTAATTAATAATTTTACATCTAATCATCTAATAAATTTTACATCTAATAAAATTTTACATCGTCTGAAGAAGGGTCTCATCCCAAAACGTTGCCTACTTCCTTCGCTCCATAGATGCTGCCTCACCCGCTGAGTTTCTCCAGCATTTTTGTCTACCTTGCATCTAATGGAGCTGTCGGTCTGAAGAAGGGTTTCGGCCCGAAACGTCGCCTATTTCCTTCGCTCCATAGATGCTGCTGCACCCGCTGAGTTCCTCCAGCAATTTTGTGTACCATCTAATGGAGCTTGCTAGTTGGATTTTTTATATAATTAAATTGAAAAAGATCTACTCCAGTTGATAGAAGTTACTGACAAAGGGGAGACGGGTTGCCTGTCATGTGTTGGTGCGATTTCTTGAATCAATACAGACCAAGTGGAGCTGTCAGATAGGCAGTTCCAAAACGTTGCCTCGTGACAATGTTGGGATCGTGCGCCACCTGGAGGGGAGCTGAGGCGATGCTCCCAGATACCTGCTGTGTTTTCCTTAGACCCAATCAATGGGAGATCCAAGGAATACAAGGAACACACACAAAATCTTTTATTATTTTCCTATCATTTGTTGGATATCATAATCATTAAGAAAATGAGAACTGATCTGCATCTTTGCAGTTGTTTATAAGTTGGCACTGTGCAACTGGGTTTTGTGTTTAACATGCAAACATTGACATATCTAAGCAAACTGAGCAAGTTTTAAATAATTAGAGCAATGCTGAAAATCCTAAACAAAATATTGTGAACACTCATCAGATCAGGCAGCATCCGTTGGGAGGGAATCAAAGTCAACCTTTCCCACAGTTGCCCAAACTGGAGAAGTGGGTATGCAAGCACGCTTTCATTTGTGAGGGAGAAGATGGAGAGGACAAAGGGAATATATGTGATAGAGTGGTGTCTAAGGGTCATCCTTGCGACTGAATGGAAGTGTTTTAATTTATTTTCATTAGACAGCATTCTTTGTTGTTCTTGGAACCTCTCATTCTAGCATCTTCTTTCCCAGTTATGGTAACACCCATACTATTTCCATCATTACCGTGACCACTTCCAAATACAGTAGTCTGGTTATATTAAATATTGCAAGCAAGGCAATTAAATAAAATGTGATCACTCCGTAAGCTCCGTAACATTCTATTGAATCAGTTTTCTTAGTTGTATAAAATAGTCGTACATAATAATCAACGTCACATAGCACATTGTGAGATTGCTGCTCAACCTACTCTTGAGCCTGTTGCCTCTCTAGGCCTATTCTAGCCAGTCGTTTAGTTGGCAGGTCAAGTAGATTTCAGACTAGGTAGTGGTGTGAAATTAAAACCAAAGTTGCTGCAAAGACTCAGCAAGTTGGGCCGTATCTGTGCAGAGAGAAAATGTTAATGTTTCAGGTCTATGACTCGGAAGTTTTGTTAAGGACCTGAACATTTACTGTTTCTCATTCCATAGATGCTGCCTGACCTGTTGGATATTAACAGCATTTTCAGGTTATATTTCAGATTTCCAGAATCTGCAGTTTTTTCATATTGGTTTTCCTTCTCCATCTTAAGTTTGTTTTGCATCACAGCAAAGTGTGTGGTGTGGGATCTGGATTGTGCCATCTACATGCAACATTTGAAATGTGATCAAATTCTGCCAGATAAACATTAGCATTTGCTAATTAAAACATTTGATAAATTCCCTTTTAATGAGCATTGGCATAAGGCCACTCTCAATATATTTTGGTTCAGTTAAGGAAATAATATTTTCTCTTTCCAAAACATATATTTTGTACAGCCAATCTCATGTAAAGTTCATACTGCTGGAGGCATCTGTTCCCACTGAATACATCTCATAGAATTAAAAAAAATATTTGTCAATATTAATATTTATCTCCCTCCCCCCCCATCCATTCCACTATTGCATCATTTGACTGTCCAGATTATTCAAAATATGTTTATGTTCAATATCCAAACACCCAACATTTCCATGTCAGAGGCCGCGGAACGTTTTTGAAAGTGGGAGGGCTGAGCGATCACTGATCACCGGCCTCGGGGGTACCCGGTGAGGGAGCGGGGGGAGGGTGGCACAATGATTATTTTTTGTTGTTGCTCAATCTCCAAAAACTGGGGGATAATACAGGCCATCCCCCGACTCAAAAAGTGGAGGGATATGTAGCCAAAAAAGTGGAGGTGCTGCAGCCCCCCCCCCCCCGATTCCGCGACCCATGCACGTGATGCTTCAAATATAGTCCGTAATGATGGAAGGATAATATATAAATTCATGAATCTCTATGAAGATGAAAATCGCTTTGAGATGTCAACTACATTCCTCCAGGCCAGCAAAGTTATTTTCTGGTCTGCCTATTTAGAATAAAATCATTGTTCCTGTAGATGTTCTGATATATTTTGCTGTTGTGTTCATTGTTCGTTCGATTGGTGATACACCTGATTGTCCTAGTTACTCAAATTGTCACCGGTTCAGCTTCTTCCACTTCATATTCTTCATCTTCAACCTCAATTGTAGCATCTTGGTACTGTTGGTACTCAGACACCAAATCGTTGGTGTTGCATTCGGCTTCTGTGAACTCCATCTCATCCATGCCTTCTCCTGTGTACCAGTGGAGGAAAGCTTTCCTTCTGAACATGGCTGAGAATTGCTCGGTAATGCGCCTGAAGATCTCTTGGATTGCAGTGTTGTTTCCGATGAAGGTGGAAGACATTTTGAGTCCACACGGTGGGATGTCACACACGGCCACTTTGACATTATTTGGGATCCACTCCACAAAATGGCTGCTGTTCTTGGTTTGGACCGCTAACATCTGCTCATCCACCTCCTTGGTGGACATCTTGCCTCTGAAGATTGCCGCCACGGTCATGTATTTTCCATGTCGTGGGTCGCAGGCCGCCATCATGTTCCTAGCATCGAACATCTGCTGAGTGAGCTCTGGCACAGTCAGTGAGCAATACTGCTGGCACCCACGGGCCATCAGTGGAGCAAAACCAGGCATGAAGAAATGTAGGCGTGGAAACGGAACCATATTGACCGCCAGCTTTCTCAGGTCCGCATTGAGTTGGCCAGGGAAACGTAGGGAGGTGGTGACACCACTCATCGTCATGGCGATTAGGTGGTTCAGGTCACCGTAGGTTGGCGTGGCCAGCTTCAAGGTTCGAAAACAAATGTCATACAAAGCCTCGTTGTCGATGCAGAAAGTTGCGTCTGTGTTCTCGATCAGCTGATGGATGGACAAGGTGGCATTGTACGGTTCAACCACCGTGTCGGAGACCTTTGGCGAAGGCATCACACTGAAGCTGTTCATGATTCTATCGGGGTACTCCTCTCGGATCTTGCACATGATGAGGGTGCCCATGCCGGAGCCAGTGCCTCCCCCCAGCGAGTGCGCCAGCTGGAAGCCCTGGAGGCAGTCGCAGCTCTCACACTCGTGCCTCAACACATCCAGTACGTTTTCCATCAGCTCCGCACCCTCCGTGTAATGGCCTTTGGCCCAGTTGTTACCAGCACCTGAGTTTCCTACAGGCGGGCAGGCAGGCAGGGTGTGAGGGGAAGAAGGAGACAGAAGAGGCCAGTTATGATGTATTTTAAATGGACCTAAGCTGCAATAAGGATTTATACTAGTCACTTCTTGATGATTCTAAACAATTGCTGTCACCTTATTGAAGGTCTGTGGGATAAATGTTCATTCTAATATTTTACTGATTATGCAACTACTCAAGATAAATCAGAAAGGCTTGCTCAGTATTTCTATCCCCATTATTAAAAATGCCTGCTGGGTAACACTAAGCCGTGGTATCTGATCTTGCCCTGTGTGTACAGAGTCAGAGTCTTATCCATTGTGCGCTGTGACAAAACGTCCTCCCTTAACCATATAACCATATAACAATTACAGCACAGAAACAGGCCATCTCGGCCCTTCTATTCCGTGCCGAACACTTACTCTCACCTAGTCCCATCTACCTGCACTCAGACCATAACCCTCCATTCCTTTCCCGTCCATATACCTATACAATTTTTTTTTTAATGATAAAATCGAACCTGCCTCCACCACTTCCACTGGAAGCTCATTCCACATAGCTACCACTCTCTGAGTAAAGAAGTTCCCCCTAATGTTACCCCTAAACTTTTGTCCCTTAATTCTCAAATCATCTCCTCTTGTTTGAATCTTCCCTACTCTCAATGGAAAAAGCTTATCCATGTCAACTCTGTCTATCCCTCTCATAATTTTAAAGACCTCTATCAAGTCCCCCCTTAACCTTCTGCGCTCCAAAGAATATAGACCTATCTTGTTCAACCTTTCTCCGATCCCCATCATCGGCAGGCAGGCCAGAGGAAGCCTCCAATCAGCACCACAAACAATGACTAGCACCAGCACTGAGGACACAGGCAAACGGAACACAGCTAGGTTCAATTAATGGTTATTGGACCAATTCACCTGCACCTTGTCAGCCCTACTCCTTTAGGAACACCTCCAAGAGTTCCAGTGGAGATGGGGTACATCGATCCCCTTATTAATTGTGCCCCCTCAGTAAGGATGAAGGACTATGCCCCTGTGCAGACCTGGGCCTTCCTATCACCATTATCTTTCTTTTGAAATAAACCACATCACATGTGTTCATCCTATTACGAGTGTCGTCAGTGTGGTCATTGTCCACTTGGTGTCATGACTCACACCACAGCATCTATTAATCAAATGTATACTGACTGATTGGTCATCACTGGAACAGACTAATTGATGGCCATTCTGTTACTTTTTATTCACTGATCAGACTGTTGAAACCAGTATCCAATGGATAAGACTCTTAAATCCATTTTCTTTTGTTTCTTACTTTAAGGTTCTCATTAATATTGTTCTATGACCCAACAAATGGAACGCATATCAGAAATGTGCACAGAGCCAAGACTAAAAATGACTGCATTAAGGATAACTTAAATTTTTACAGTGAAAATGTTTCAGTTCAAAAAGAGCTTTGCTTTGCTACTTTATGAGAAAAGGCTGTACCATAGATGAAGTTATCTGGTCTGAAGAGATGTCCGATGCGGCCATATCGGACACTGTCCATCGTTCCAGGCTCCAAGTCCACCAGTATTGCTCTGGGCACGTATTTGTTATCTGGATGTAAAGTTACACGGTTAACATACTTTTGAACGCTCATCAAGGTGAACAAGGCCTTACAATTAAATCCATCTATTTCGTGATTCTCTGCATTGAGCAACTCTTTGATACTCATAGAACAGGTCTGGCAAAGTTTGGATACTATAATGCCTCCCATCAAACATTTTCTGACCTGGAACAGATTAGATTCAACAAAAAACATACTCTACATTGTCCTAGGGCACACTCCCAGAGGACATGGATTCTGGGTTAATTTTAGAGTGAACTTCCCTTACACTGTCCCTTTTAACAATCCACATGCAGCATAAGCACAGGGCAAAGCAGCACCTAGAGGCTCATGAGTCTAACAAGAAATAAAGTGCAGGCGGCATCTGTGGAGGGAATGGGCAGATGAAGTCTTGTGATGAGACCCTCCCTCAGACTCTTTATCTACACTGTTGCAACATTGTCCTAATCACATATTCAGGGAAGCACCCTCTATTGGACAAGAGTTAGGGTGGCACGTTGGCGCAGCGGTGGAGTTGCTGCCTTGGAGCGCTTGCAGCGCCGGAGTCCCGGGTTCGATCACGACTACGGGTGCTGTCTGTACAGAGTTTGTACGTTCTCCGCGTGACTGCATGAGTTTTCTCCGAGATCTTCTGTTTCCTCCCACACTCCAAAGATGTAGGTAAATTGGCTTGGTATAAACATAAAAATTGTCCCTAGTGTGTGTAGGATAGTGTTAGTGTGCGGGGATCGCCGGTCGGCGTGGACCCGGTGGGCCGAAGGGCCTGTTTCCGCGCTGTATCTATAAACTAAACTAAAGTAGTATTTCTTCCATTTTTCATTCAACCGTGTGTGTGTGTGTAAAGTTTTCTTTTAGTTTTACATTTGTATTATGCAAATTGGAAAAAAGAATGACAGGTAAAGTTTTCAATCTTGTGGCCAGCATACTGCATCTACCAACTTTGGTTCCATTGCTGAAAGGACTGCGAATGACTCTCACATCCAAGTCCCTGGAACGTATGTTTTCAAAATATTTATGGTGCCTGTTTCGGAAAATAATTTTGAATTCTGTATAGGATTCACACCTTGTGTTTTGGACCTTTGCAGATTTTTAGTTTGCTACAAGCCTAGTTTGATAAATGGTTATATACAGCACATGTACATAAAAACAGTAAGTTTGATGCTCCTTATCTGTGACGTTCCTCACCATGTGCTTCATTGAAGTATACGTTGACTCTTTCAAGCTGGACATCTGAGTCTCCAGTGTAATTCCCATTGGAGTTAATTCCATGTTCTTCGCTAATTACTTCCCAGAACTGTCAATAGAGAATGTGAAGTATTTTGTTAAGATTAATAGGCATATCCTAAATATGGTGCCATCAAGAAGATCAAGATCAATGTTAATTATTTTATTCACTTTACAATGTATGGGTAGACTAATAAGGCCAGCATTTGTTGCCTATGTTTAATTTCCTCAATGCCTGCTTGATCCAGTGCAGTCCTAATGGCGATGGTGTAGGAGAGACTTGCAGAATTTAGATCCTTTAATTATGAAATAGGGGACCGAGTATAGACGCTGGATCATTATGTTGCTGTACAAGACATTGCTGAGGATACACTTCATAAATCCATAAGTGACAGGAGCAGAATTAGAAAATTCGGCCCATCGTCTACTCTGCCATTCACTCGTGGCTGATCTAACTTTCCCTCCTAACCCCATTCTCCTGCCTTCTCCCCATAACCCCTTACACTCGTACTAATCAAGAATCTATCCATCTCTCTTAAAAATATCCATTGACTTGTCCTCCACAGCCTTCTGTGGCAATGAATTCCACAGATTCACCACCATCTGACTAAAGAAATTCCTCCTCATCTCCTTCCTAAAAGAACGTCCTTTAGTTCTGAGGCTATGACCCCTGGTCCTAGACTCTCCCACTTGACGTATCGTGTTCAGTTTTGGTCAGCCTGCTACAAGAAATATACCATTAAACTCAAAAGAGAGGCAGAGAGAATTTACGAGGATGACTCAGACTTTATTCCTTGGAACATAGGAAGCTGAGCTGTGATCTTATGGAGGTGTATAAAATCATGAGAGGTGATTGCACACAATCTTTTTCCCAAGGTTGGGGAATCAAGAGCTAGAAGGCAAAAGGTAAGGTGAGAGGTGACATTTTTAATAAGAATCTGAGGGGCAACTTTTTCACACAGAAGATGTGTATAAATGGAATGAGCTGACAGAGGAAGACAGATACAGCAACAACATTTAAAAGACACTTGGACAGATAAATGAATAGGAAAGGTTTAGAAGGATTTGGATCAAATGCGGATAATTGGGACTAGCTTGGATGGACATCTTGGTTGGTATGGATGAGTTAGGCTGAATGCCCTGTTTCCATACTGTTTAACTGCAATGCTAAATCAGTTTGGTGTACGGTGGTGATGTTCCTGGTACTTTTGTCCTTCTTGGTTGTGGAACACATAGTTTTGGAAGGTGCTGTCAGAGTAGTTTATATACGTAAATAACACACTGCAGTCATAGTTCATCAGTGTGGAGGGAACAAATGGGGATGGGGTGCAATCAATTGGGTTGCCTTCTGCTAAATATTGTTGAGTTTGAGTGTTTTCCGACCTGCTATTATCCAGACAAGTGCAGGGTTCATTCACACTTATACCTTGTTGATAACGGAAAGGTTGGAGAGTCAGGAGATGAGTCACTTCCTGCTGGACATCCAGCCTCTGACCTGCTGTGCTAGCCACACACACATGGTTTTTGGTTGCAGGTGAATCCCATGATGTTGATGGTTGAGGACTTGGTGGTGGTCATGTCAATGAATGTCAGAAGTGCCGAGTTAGATCTTTGTTGCATATGGTCATCATCTGGCACATGTGTGCCTCATTGGCCCATGTCCAAACGCTGTCTGAATCTTGATGCACACAGCCGTAGGTTGCTCCATTTGCTGAGGAATTGTGAATGGAATTGGACATTGTCCAATCTTCACAAACATCCCTATTTCAGATGTTATGGTGGATGGAAAGTTATTAATGAAGCAGATGAAGATGGTTGGGCCCAGGATAGTGCCCTGAAGATTTCATGCAGTGTTGTCCTAGGACTGGGATGATGGACTTCTGACAACCACTTTCCTTTATGCAAGGTATTTTGTCCAGTCTTTTCAGCTTGACTTCATTGACTTCAGACAGCCAGTGGTAGAGCATTAATTTGCTGGGATAGCACAGATTGTATGGGAACCTTTACCAGAAAGAGCAAGCTGTGGATCTATCCATTTACCAATGGAGGCCAATCAATGTTCCCTTTGTACATCTAAATTCCACTCCTGTTGGCTGGGAGTTACTGGAACTACTCTACGACGTGTAAACAAGACTGACAGGCATTTCGGAGAAATTGCCCCACACCCATCTCTCTTATTTGGTTACTCACCGCACACTGCCACTCATTTTAACCACCATGCATGACATTTCCATTTTAGACTGGATTATTCAATGTAATATTAAGATTCACAATTATACAGAAATTAACCACATGGCAATTAATTTTATCTGAGCTTTATAACATTAACTGTTGGCATTTTTATTATTTATTGTTTTCTATCTAAATCAAAATGCATAGGGAGAAACTGCAGATGCTGGTTTACACCGAAGATAGACACAAAATGCTGGAGAAACTCAGCTAGATAGGCAGCATCACAGGAGAGAAGGAATAGGTGATGTTTCGGGTTGAGACCCTTCTTCAGACTCAGAATGTTAAAGCAAAATGAATTTTGTTTCTACAAACCGTTATTTTTATTTTATGTACTTTTAACAAATTATTGAGATGTATAGTTTTTTCTCTCAGATCCATACCAACATAATTTACAGACTGCGTCCTCACTCTGTCTTCCGTTGAGCATGGAATATTGAGCTTGTACCAACTGACATGGGAGATTTTACAATCTATAACTAATTGCGGGCTTGCGCAACATCTCAGTTGAAGGCAGTGTCACTGAAAGCGAGAGCATTGTGCTGTCAGCCTAGATTATGCATTCAAGTCTTTGGACTGCGACCATAACAATGACCACCAGACCAACAGGTGGATGTATGTGTTCCTGCAGCGATGGTTGGTTAACACATGGACAATTGCCATTGACTTGACCAAACAAAACCCTGCAGCACATTTCCAATGCACAAATTAAAAAAAAGAAAACCATAGTAATCGTGAAACCAAAGTCCACTTACCTTGCCCCCAACTTGGTTGCCACATTGCCCAATCTGGAGGTGCACTATCTCACGCATGTTGGCGAGTCTAATGTCGAATTGTTGCCGATTTAAAGTCTCAACTGCCCTGTACCTTGTCAGCAACAGCTGTTTGTCACAGTTCTCGGAATACCCGTCAAGTGTCACATGGCAACAGGGGCAGTCGGTGTAGGAAACGTAATGATGCTCCCTTGCCTGCCCTATCCCTCCCACACACGCATGCCAGAGCCCTCACTAAGGATAAGCATGAGCATTGCAGAGAGAGATAAGAGAAACCAAGTGTTGGAACTCTCACGTAATTAAAGAGTAAACAGCTAATCAGGAATTTAAAGCCTTCACAGTCCCATGAATCAGCAATGTTCTACTTTCACCAAGGCTTAAGGGTTTAACTACCAGGCCAAGTTGTACAAACTGTTTGTATTGCTATACGTTTGGAAGGTTGAAAGGTTAGCTAATCGAGGCTTTTAAATGATTATTGGGAATCGATGGGGTACGTATTGAACTAATTCCTCTGGCCCGGGTGGGGTGACCCAGAAAAAAGGCACAGTCTTAAATTGAGAGCTACCCTGTTCATGAGTGAAATCAGGAACGATTGCTTCACATCGTGGAATCCGGTATATATCTAAAACTCTCACACAAAAGTAACTAGATCTAAAGAATGGAGGCTGCACCAGACCATTCACCCCCCTCATTCATGTTCTGTCATTCAATAAGTTTATGACTGATCTTGTATCTTGTACCCATGTTAAGAAACATTTAGACAGGTACATGGACAGGACAGGTTAAGAGGAATATGGGTCAAATGTAGGCAGGTGGCATCAGTGGAGATGGGACATGTTGGTCAGTGTGGACAAGTTGGGCTGAGGGGCCTGTTTCCACACTGTATGATGCTAATACTCTCCAAGACCACTTTCCTGCACTAACTCTGTACTCTTTTGATTCCCTTCATGTATACAAACCTATCAACCTCTTTCTTGAATAAATTCAGCAACTCAACCTTTAAAGGTCTCTTTCCTCTTTTCTCTTAGTGATATTGCTCGTTCTATCCTGAATGGCCAAACTTTCTGTGAGACTGTGGCCTTTGCTTCTCGATTCCCTTAGCCAGGAAAAACAACATCCCATCAATTACCCTGTGACGTCTCATAAGGATTTTGTACGTTTTTAATTAAACCATCTGTCATTCTTCATCTCTGTCCTGAGCCACGACTCTTGAGTTTGCGATATGGTGCCATGGTTCCAGTCACTGGAGCAGGTGAAACATCTACTGCATGTCTCCCCTATAGAGTGTCCTTTATTTGTTTCAATGAGATTATTTCTCATTCTTCTAAACTCAGGGAAGTAAAGACCCATAGAAGCTCATAAGTTCTAGGATATAGACAAGTGCAGCAAAGGAATAGGCCCTTTGGCCCACAATGTCTGTGCCAAACATGATGCTAAGTTATCTAATCTCCTCTGCCTGTACATGATCCCTATCCCTCCATATCCTGCATATACATGTGCCTATTCAAAAGCCTCTTAAATGCCACTATCGTGTCTGCTCCGAGCACCAGGCACCCCACCACCCTGCGGATCTCTTAGTCATAGAGCCAGCTCAACTTGCCCATGCCAACCAAGGTGCCCATCTACACTAATCCCACCTGCCTGTGTTTAGCCCATATCTCCCTAAATCTTTCCTATCCACGTACCTTTAAATTACCATATTTTTTTAATTTTGCTCCTTTCACCTTAAGGTATGCCCTGGAGTCTTTGTAAATTCCACCCTGGGGAAAAAGGTTCTGAATGTCTACTTTATCTATGCCTCTCATAATTTTATATATTTCTATTATGCTCCAAAGCTCAAGCTCAAACAATCCAACCTCCCTTTATAGCTAATGCCTTCTAATCCAGAGCGGATTCGGATAAACATCTTCTGCATCCTCTTCAAAGCTTCCACACCTGTCCTGTAATATGGCGACCAAGACCTCATACAATATTACAAATGCTGCCTGACTAAAGTCCTATAAAGCTGCAGTATGACATCTTATATTCAATGCCCCGACCTATGAAGGCCAGCGTACCATATGCCTTCTTTACCACTCTATCTACCTATGTTGTCAGTTTCAGGGAGCTATGGTTTTGGCCACCAAGATCCCTTTGGTATCCTCACATACATGCCCATACAGGGCATGTATGTGAGGATGCTCTTCATTGACTATAGCTCTGCATTCAATACGGTCATCCCCACCAAGCTCACCACCAAACTCCACCAGCTAGGCCTCAGCTCACCGATATGCGCTTGGATCCTGAACTTTCTCACGGAGCGACCGCAGGCAGTGAGACTGGGCTCGCACCTGTCCTCCACCATCACCCTGAGCACCGGCACACCACAGGGTTGTGTACTAAGCCCCATGCTCTACTCCCTCTTCACTCACGACTGTGTCCCTGCATTCGACACCAACACCATCGTGAAGTTTGCAGACGACACAACAGTGATTGGGCTGATCACCAACGGTGATGAAACAAATTACAGAGCGGAGGTGCAGAACCTGGCGGACTGGTGCGCCAATAACAACTTGGCACTAAACACCTCCAAGACCAAGGAGCTGATTATTGACTTCAGGAGGTCCCATTCTGGAGAATACGCCCCAATCTCCATTTATGGGGAAAGTGTGGAGAGAGTGTCCAGCTTCAAGTTTCTGGGCACTCACATTTCAGAAGACCTCACATGGTCCACAAACACCGCCGCGCTGGTCAAGAAGGCCCAGCAACGACTGTTCTTCCTGAGGACATTAAAAAGACTGGTCTGCCCCAACAGCTGCTGACAACGTTCTACCGCTGCACCACAGAGAGCATACTAACGTATGGCATCTCTGTGTGGTATCTCAGCTGCACGGAGGCGGAGAGGAGAGCTCTTCAGCGCGTCGTCAACAGAGCGCAGCGGATCATCGGGACACAGCTACCAGCCTTGGAGGGCATCTACCACACGCGGTGCCTCAGGAAGGCCCTCAGCATCCATAAGGACTCATCACACCCCTGCCACGGTCTGTTTCAACTACTTCCCTCCGGCAGACGTTACAAGGCCTTCTACGCCCGAACCTCCAGACTCAGGAACAGTTTTATCCCAAGAGCTATAGCGGCTCTGAACCAGCCCTAATGAGTGCCCCCCCACCCACCCCCTTTGGACATTCTCCCTCAGATGGTCACGTCAATCAATTCAGCTTGTTTATTTATGTATTGTATTTATTTACCTTTCTTGTACATCAGTGGAGCTGCACACTAAATCTCGTTGCACTGACGTGCAATGACAATAAAAGATATATTATTATATTATTATTATTATTATTATTATTATTATTATTATTATCGTGCTTTCTGCTTAATCAACAGTTTTCATGACTGGAAGTGGTAGGATTTTTCTACAAGAGTATTGTGGGATGCAGGTTGAAGGAGTAAATGGCAGTTGCAGAACAGTCATGATGTAAAGCAGGTTTAAGGGGCTGAATAGCCTCCAATATTCATATTAATGGTGTGGATGAATGACGATACAATTTGAAGGAGAAAACATAAATAAGGGACAAATAATTGGGATGTGGTGGAATGGCCAGATGAGAAGATGCTTGATTAATGGTAAATACACAGTTGTGCTTCTTGACCATAGTTATGTGGATGTATGCAGGTCACATACACTTTTTTATATGTCCTTTGTAAGTAGTAAGTAAGTTTTATTTATATAGCACGTTTTAAGTCAACTCGCATTGACACCAAAGTGCTTTACATAAATTAAATAATAAGTTTCCATACAAACCATAGAAAAAGGTTAAAAATAAATAAATAAAGAGAATGGACACAACACATTATAGAGTTCAACACAAACGTCCCCCCACAGCAGAATCAAAAATTTCCACTGTGGGGAAAGGCACCAGAAAGTTAAGTCCTCTTCCTCTGAAACACCCGAGGTCGGAGCCCATTTGTGGCCTTGCAGCCGATCCGGTGTTTTCAGGGCCCTCTTGCCGTGAAGATGGAACTCTGGCGTCGGGTGAAACGATTCCTCAAGCGGCTTGGAAAGTCTGGAGCGGCTGCCTCCTCCCCGGAGACCGGAGACCGCGGCCGGACGCCCGCAGCCACAGCTCCGCGATGTTGGGAGTCGGCGGCCACAGCGCTCCGGAGCTTACCGCACGGCGACCCGGTAAGGCATCGCTCGCTCAGTGGCTCCGCTCCGTGATGGTGTCCTTGCGCTGTGCCGCCGCCGAAGCTGTAGTCCCAGCTGGTCCCGACAGGAAACGCCACTCCATTCTCGATGGTAGGCCGCGAGGACGGGGCGAAGAAGCAGCTCGGAGGGATGCTGCCTCTCCGACCAGGTAGGTGACTAAGAATTAAAGTTTCCCCCTTCCCCACCCCCACCCACCACATAAAAGACCTCCACTAACATTTTGGACAGGACTTAAAATAAAAAAAAGGTGAAGAAACGGACTGCGGGCAGGCTGCCATACACAGACGGCGCCCACTCCTGCACATCCGCCATCTTGCCTCTGAGGTTTTGGCCTAATTCTGCCGGTATTTTGTTTCTGAACGTTAGGCCGAGTGTGGACGTTTATTCATAGAGTAGCAGCTGATGACATCCAGTCATACAAGCCTGACAACTACTTGCTGGATCGGAAAACTGATCATTACCACAGTGCACATGGAATACTGTGTGACTTCCCATTGCATGGTTCCATGCTCATAATAACCCACATGTACTTGAAGCACGGGGCATGTAGAGTGAGATTGAACATTGAGCCTGGACAGACACTGCAATTCCCTCCAGAGTGAGCTCCTTCTTCTTTAACAGAATCACAAGGCATGACCCTTGGCTGCTATGCGGGAATGAGCCGAAGGGGAAGAGGAGGTAATGAAGGCAGGCTTTCTCTGCTGGTGTTGTAAGAATGTGTCGTATCACTGGCACTCACAAGAAGAGCCTACTCCACCATCCCAGAGTACTGATCGAGAGACAGTCCATGCCCAGAGACAGGACATTGTTTCATCTGAATTGGGATGATGAGTGGTGTGCTGGCAAAGGTTGGGATGACCGTATTCCAGTGGAGAAATGGCAGACAGAGTCTAATCTGAGCACGTGTACAGTGTTGCACATTCAAACGCCCAAAACTTTCTTAAAAATTAAGAGAACTGAAATACATTTTCAGTTATTATAGATTGAAGCATTCTGAAACAAATATGAAACAATCTTACATGGATGATCTGAAATTAAATCATATAATTAGTTAGTTACCTAATTGTAGTTAATTACAAAATTCAATTACTAGATCTAAACATCTATCCATTTCTTAAGAAAGATTAACATTTTTAAATAGCCTAAGTGTCCAAATAACATTCACACAAGAATTCACAACATAACATGATTTTTAAATCTCATTGTCATGAATTTATAGGCCAAATGGAAGGAATTTAATGTTTAATACCTGTAAATTAATGGCCATTTAAATCATCTTGCGAGTGGGTTTTTCTGGAACGCGACCATTTGGAACGTTGCGGTTGCAGTAAATTTGAACCCCATATCGGCAGGAAAAACACTGCTGGTTCGTATGGGGCCATAATCACATTTTCGCAAATGAAATTTTGATTAAAGTAATCCTAAGAAGCAAGTAAAATAGACAACTTACCTTGTGTTTTATCCCCTACGTGAGATCCGTCCCATTGTCGGCGTTAGAAGTCGCTTTTTTATTTTACTCCAGCGATTAAATTGTTCCGCAATTTTTTTTTTTAAACTTCCGAGAACGCAAGTCGGAACAATTTTTCAGCATCAGCTGAACAGCCTGAGAAAATATATTTCGGACAGGCAGGAGAAAACGGCATTTTAATCCCGCCCCCCCCCTCAAAGGCGCCAAATTTGCGCACACGGGCAGTGGCAGAACTGCAGCACCGCTGAAGGTAAGTATTGTAAGGTAGTTGAGGCCAGTTTATTGGCTATATTTAAGAGGGAGTTAGATGTGGCCCTTGGACGGCAATAGGGACGACAGATGGCACAATGGGCTAAGTGTTCGGCTGGCAACCGGAAGGTAGCTGGTTCGAATCCCGCTTGGAGTGCATACTGTCGTTGTGTCCTTGGGCAAGACACTTCACCCACCTTTGCCTGTGTGTGTGGATGTAATTATGTGAAGCACTTTGGGGTCAATGCAAGTTGACTAAAAATGTGCTATATAAATAAAGAAATTTAATTTAATTTAATTTGTGGCTAAAGTGATCAGGGGGTATGGAGAGAAGGCAGGTACAGGATACTGAGTTGGATGATCAGCCGTGATCATATTGAATGGCGGTGCAGGCTCGAAGGGCCGAATGGCCTACTCCTGCACCTATTTTCTATGTTTCTATGTAACTTACCTACAAGTAGATAAAGTGGTAAAGAAATTGTATGTTGTGTTTGCTTTCATTCATTCATTCATACATTAATTGGTCATAACATTGAGTTTAAGTGTCAGGAACTCATGATGCAGCTGTACAGTACTATGGTTAACCTGCATTTGGAGTATTATATGCAGTCGGGTCACCTCAAAACAGAAAGGATGTGGAGGCTTTCGAAAGGGTACAGAGGAAGTTTACTAGAATGAAGCCTGGATTAGGAGAAATTAGCTACTGGGAGAGATTGGATAGACTTGGATTGTTTTCTCTGGAACGCTGTAGTTGAGGGTAGACCATAGAAGAATGTAAAATTATCCGAGAAAAAGATAGGATGGACAGTCAGAATTTTTTTCCCAGGATGGAAATATCAAATACTGGAGGGCATGGCTTAAAGGTGCGGGGCAGGTTTTTTACACAGTATGGTGAGTGCCTGGAATGCATTGCTGGGGTGATGTGGAGGCAGATACGATAGTGGTGTTTAAGAGACTTCTGGGTAGACACATGGATATACGGGAATGGAGAGATGTAGATTATATGCAGGCGAGTAAGAGTTGGTCTTGGCATTATGTGTGGCACAAACATATGGGTTGCAGGGCCTGTTCTTGTGCTGTGCTCTTCTACATTCAATATGTTCTATCAAATGCAAAACTGCATCGGGGGGGGGGGGGGGGGTTACAGCAGTGCAGTTTGGAAGCAGTTCCTATGTTCAGACTGAAGACTGAAGGACAGTCTGGTTTCAATGCTGCCTGTGTCAGTCTTGTGAAGACATAGGATGGAAACCATTATAGTTATCCTTAGCTCCTGACAGCAGCAGAACCCGACTCATAGGAGTCCATGCAGTCAATTAGTAAGTGTGGCCTCTTACCAGCAGGGGTTCAGCATGCCGCCACAGTAACGGGATAATGACCACTGGGCATTTTGTTGTTATGTCAAATCAAGGTTATTGTCACATGCACGAGTACAGCGAGGTACAAGTGCAATGAAAAACGTGCTTGCAGCACCATCACAAGCACATAGATCAGGCAGCACACAAAACGGGAAGTAGCTGGAGCGGGGATGGCTTGAGTGGGAAGGGATGAGTGAACCACCGAATTAGGGGAGGAGTGATCACTGTGGAAGGTGGAAAGGTATGGGAAGATGTGACTAGTGGTGGGATTATGTTGGAGGTGTCAGAAATGCTTTAGAGGATGGTGTGTTGGATGTGGAGTCTGGGATGGTGGGGGGGGGGGGTGAAATATGAGCGCCAGGGAACTCTATCCTTGTTCTGTCTGAGAGGAGAGAGAGCTGAGCAGAACTACGGGACAAAGCGGAGATGTGAGGGATCCATTTCCGACAACTGGGGGAGTGAGAGGGAGGCTAATTGGAATCCACTTTTGATAAAGAACGAGGATATCTTGCGTGTTCAGATTGGGTCCCATTTCTCCTTGACTCCCCTTATGACTGAGTTAGGCTCAGGGTGAGAATGGACTGTACCACCCCCTCCAACACGAGGTCAGCTCTTGGGATCCTGATGCTGGCTGGAAATGTCTACATTGTTAACTTTAATGCATTATGTAACACTTTGTGTGATTTTACCAGGGGCATGAATCAGTTCAAGGTAATAGGGCCGGTAACCCTTCATAAAATGCAGGCGAGAGCAGTTTGGTGCGAGTGTATAAAGTGTTGGTTCTGTGCCTAGTGCCTGAAATCTGGAAATCACTCCTTATATCCTTTTACCTCACATCCTCTTTAAATTCTGCTCCAGTTCTCCTCTTCGATCAGGCTTTTGCGAGCCAGTCCTAATATCTGCCAACCCGCTGGGTGTCGCAGTCTGGCCTAGAATGCTCCCGTGAAGTTGCTGGGGATAATTGACTATTTTACACGTGGCATTCCAAAATGTAACCTTTAATTTGATGTACATTACTAAAATTCTAATCATCAACAAAGAGTAAAATATTATTTCTCAGGAAGTTATCAATTTTTGTTTAGTTTGGAGATACAACACGGAAACAGGCCCCTCGGCCCACCGAGTCCGCACTGACCAGCGATCCCCGCACATTAACACTACCCTACACACACACTACCCTACACACACACACAATTTTTACATTTACACCAAGCTAATTAACCTACAAACCTGTACGTCTTTGGAGTGTGGGAGGAAACCGAAGATCTAGGAGAAAACCCACGCAGGACACGGGGAGAATGTACAAACTCCGTACAGACAGCACCCATGGTCGGGATCGAACCCAGGTCTCTGGTGCTGCACCACCATGCCGCCCTGGTGATGCTGCCCTTGACTGACTCAAAGGGGCTCATTTTGTCTGGCAACAAGTCAAGTTAAAAACTAACTCCTGGAGGAACTCAGCATATCAAGACCCATTTATTGTTATATTCACAGGAATGTTGAGGTACAGGTACAATGAAAACCTTGCTTACAGCAGTATCACAGGCAGGCACGGAAATCTCTATCAAAACATGGGGGGGACACAATATTTTGGTGGCCACGTATGCGCACACACGCGAGGCTTCGGCCGTGGGCCCTGTGGACAGTAACATCGGAAGCTGACCTGATTGGTGACCGACTCCAAACTCCAACTACAGCAGCTTTGTCTGCCCCGAATCATGAGGCTTGAATCGGCCCTTTCACGGGGCCTTTCATCGGCCGGCAGGGACTTCAACATCGGGAGCCTTGATCGCCTCGATGCAGCAGGTTGATTTTAAGCCGCACCAGGCGCTGAAAGGCCCCGTGAACGGGCCGATTCGGCCCTTAGAAAGTGTCTGATAAAGTCCGGATTACAAACAAAACATGGGGGGATTGTCCCCCACCTCTCAAAACATGGGGGAACGTGTTCCCCCCCCCCCCCCCCCCCCCAGGATTTCTGCCCATGATCACAGGCACAGACTCAAACAGCACACAAAAACATATATATCAATTATACAAAACATTGGAAAGAAAAAGACTGCCAGAAATAAGACATCAGTGCAAAATAAAAAAAATTAAACAAGCCCATGGTAGTGCAAGTGGTGGATGGCAATGTTCCATTGCTGAGTTGCATCAGGGTAGTTCTGGCCAGTTCAAGACCTGATGCTGCAGGAAAGTAGCTGTTTCTGAAGTTGGATGTGTGTGACTTCAGGCTTCTATTCCTCCTGCCCAATGGCAGCAGCACAAAGTGGTTATGGCCCCGATGCTGGGTATCCTTAATGCCTCAAGTAGATGCTTTCGATGTGGGGAGGGAAGTGTCGTCATGTTCAGCTCAGTTTAGTTTATTGTCATGTGCACCGAGGTCCAGTGAAAAGCTTTTGTTGTTGCTACCCAGTCAGCAAAAAGACAGTACATGATTACAATCGGGCCATTTATAGTGTATAGATACATGATAAGGGAATAACGTTGAGCGGAATTTGAAGCCAGCAAAGTCCAATCAAGGATAGTGTGCTATTTACCACATATAGTGAGTATCTGGAATACAGTTCATGAGAGTGGTGTAAGCAAAGTCACTAGTGGCACAAACAAAATGTCTGGGAGACCACGTGACATGCCAAAAAAGCGAAGGCTATGAACCAAGTGCTGGGGGAGGGAACTAATGAGTGCCCATTGGGTCAGCATGGACGTAGTGGGCCGATTGGCCTGTTTCCATGTGGTATAACTCCATGACACCAAGAGAATCGTGAAATAAATGGGCCATGTTCAGGGAACTGCACAAGCAGAGATATGTGCTCTCTCAGGCATTATCCAACAGCTGATCAGGGCAAAGAATGCAAGTTGACGTCGTTCGTGGAACACCCTGGAAACCACAGGAAGAGATAGAAAGAGAGAGTCAGCTGGGGCCTGCTGATAACAGGCCAAACACACAGTCATTTTGATATAAATATGTGGCAAACGCAACAAGGGTGGGCTTGCGAATGTCACTCACAGAGGTCTGCATGCCATATCTGGTGAACCGGAGCATTTGATCTGATCCATTATAATTCAACATAATAACTAGTGTGAGTCGCCTGGCGCTTCAGACCAGAGCCACTGTTCAATTGTGGGGGCTGAGGCGTGCCCTGGGGGGGGGTGGGGGGGGGGGGGGGGGGGGGGATGTGTTGCTGCAAGGAGGACAGGGGAGGGAGACGGCAAATTGAAGAGCGGCCTGCATTGTGAGCGTGAAGGTTCAGAGGCTACAGAGCAGACTAAGGGCGAAAAGAGAAGGGGAAGAGTGGCTGGTGCAGGGAGGGAAGTTGTGCGGGTGGCAGGGCGGGGGTGGGGCGGGGTGGTATTCCACAGGCTGTAGACAAAGTAGAGGGGTTTAAGGAGGGCAGAGGGAAGAGAGCTGAGGAGAGGGGGTTGACTGACACTAAAGGAGAGATTCAGGGATGAGAAAGTTAAAGGGTGAGAGGAATTCAAGGAGGAGGGGGGGATGTTTGGCTGAGTTCGGGGAAGCAAGGAGGAGGAAGTGTTCCATGGCCTGAGCTCCACCCATATGTGTAAGTGCATGCATGTTGATAACAGATGGCTTGTGTGTCCACTCTGGATAATGGCTGTGCAACAGAACCTGGTCTCCACTCATGATCGGGCCTCATGGTTACCAGTCAAATTTCACTTAGTTGTTTAAGTGACACACGAACTTGAACTTGATTGCCATTGGACAAAGACCTGGTTCTGAGTCCATATGCTAGCTAGTGTGCAATAGATACCCTACAATAGGCCCACTCCTCAATATGAAGGTGAGACCTGTCATTTTAGGACCCTCATGAACAGCCCACCACTTGATCGTTTCTCTGCTATTGTTCGTCGGGAGCTCAGACACCGTGACACTAACATCACCATCCGGAGCAAGACATGATGTACACGAGATGGCCTGTTCTGGAAGGCTAACACTATCTTTATGGGGTGAGCTTTTGCCTCGGAGATGAATCAGTCAATCCAATGGACTTCATGAGGTGCGCATGGACGAGTTGGGCCGAAGGGCCTAATTCAGCGCTGTTTGCATGACTTCAGGTCCACAAAAATTAGCACCTGTAAACAGACTATGGCTTTTCTCCAATGCAAACACCAGGGATGGTTTGATGAGATCCATGAGCTAATTAAATGGAAACCCATTTGGAATGGGCCAGAGTGAGTCCCAGCGGTCGATGGAGCATGTTTCATAGAAACATAGAAAATAGGTGCAGCAGTAGGCCATTCGGCCCTTCGAGCCTGCACCGCCATTCAATATGATCATGGCTGATCATCCAACTCAGTATCCTGAACCTGCCTTCTCTCCATACCCCCTGATCCCTTTAGGCACAAGGGCCAGATCTAACTCCCTCTTAAATATAGCCAATGAACTGGCCTCAACTACCTTCTGTGCCAGTGAATTCCAGAGATTCACCACTCTCTGTGTGAAAAATGTTTTCCTCATCTCTGTCCTAAAAGATTTCCCCCTTATCCTTAAACTGTGACCCCTTGTTCTGGACCCCTTTCGCTGAGAACAAGGTGGGACCCGGCTTGGGGTGGGGGGGAGGCGCTGAGAATAAGGAGGGACTCGGCATGGGGGGGGGGGGGGGCTGCTGAAAACAAAGAGGTACTGGGCTGGGGGTGAGGTGGGGGAGAAGGAAGCGGTACTATATTTAATACTTTTTGTAACTTTGTCGACACACTTTACCTGGCGACTATGGCATACGTACTGTATGCAAACAAAGAATCTCACTGTACCAATTAAACATGACAATAAAGTATCGATCAATCAGTCAAACACGGTATAGAAACACACTGTGTCGGAGCTCCACTCTGTCCCAAGGCTAAAGAGATGGTCTACAGGCACCTGCAAGGTGAGTATCAACTGAAAGCCTGTGATTCAAAGAACAGGTGTTGGGTGGAAAATGCACAGGAGGTCTAGCAACTTGCTGACAGCCATGATGTGGGATCTTTAGTGCTCTTAAGACCATCTACAGACAAATATCCATGAGCTAATAGCTAGGTACGGAGGTGAACCCATCAAGGATGAGTGGTTGGCAATGACTGGATTGAACCCTTCAAAGATCTGAGCCATGACTCTGTCCTTGAAATGAGCACTCTTGATTCTATCCATATGTATTATCCTCTCTAGCCTTGACACATTCTCTAACTGACAAGAAGATTGTCAACTGCCAACAATAAAACAAGACTTGGGATCAAGGGGACACAAGAGACTTCAGGTGCTGCAATTCTGGATAAAATACAACCTGCTGGGAAAGTCCATGGTTCAGGCAGCATCTCTGGAAGAAAATCGACAGACAACGTTCGGGGTTGGGGCAGTTCATTGGTATGAAAAGCTCAGCAGGTTATAACTGACCATCCGTTGTAAATGAGACATGATAATTACCGTAGCTATAGAGGGGTCTCCCTGCCTGCTGTATGACCCAATGAAAGTCGTCACCAGTGACTTCAACCCCTTTCTCCAGTGGCCAAAGGGCTGCCTCTTGAATCACACTGGATTCCATCTATCCAGAGGTAAAATGGGCATCATCTTCATCACACATCAGCTCAAAGAGAAACACAGGAAGCAGCAGCCATTACACAAACCCTTATCGACCTCACAAAAGCATTTGGTTCTGTTAGTTGGGTTGGATTGAGCAGCACCTTTCTCTAATGTGTCTGTCTGAAATCACCATCATTTTATACCGGCCACACAATTGCATGCGAGTCATGATCTTACCAACGGTCAAATCATTACCAATGGAGGACTCATACTCGTTTTGAGTGACCGCCGATGATGATGATGACCAATGGAACCACAACAGATCCAGTTTCAGTATGGATAGTGTCAAGCATGGCTGCTCCATCGCCCTAACGGCTTTCCTAATATATCTTGCCACATTGTTGCAACTATCTCCAGCGTGCTACCTGCTGGAGTGGAGCTAATCTACGGGAGAAATAGCAAACTATTCGTTCGACCTCCATTGACCTCACTCTGGAACTGGGGTCAGCCTAAGTTCAGTCAACAACATCATGCGATTGCTTGTTGAAGCACACGCTGTGGCTTGAAGTGCCTAATGTGGGCAAATGCAGGGCTGCCAACATTGGGTGAGAGGTGAGAGGTGAGAGTGAGAAATTGCGAGGGAATGCAGCGACTGAGGGGGGGGGGGGGGGGGGGGGGAGGTGTGGGAGGGTAGGTAGGAAGCTTTTGCATTTTTCAGTTTGAAGTTGTGGAATCTGGTGCATTCTTTTAACTTACACTTGATGCAACATTTATGCTTCAAATTGGATTAGGTGTGAATAAGGTTAGGCTGAACTCCATTCTTAATTACATTCCACAGTAGAGCCAGTCTGATCAATAGGTGCAGCACATGAATGACCTTAGTATATTCATGTATGGAAATCAGATTATAATTCATGCTGTTATGCATATATAGAGAAACAAAAACATAGAAACAAGGCAAGAGGAGTCAGACTTCCATCACTGCTCTGCACAAATAAATCAATTAACCTTACCCTTTGACTATAGAAACAAGATGAAAATAATGCCACATATTCAACCGTATATGGTTCAATGAAACTAAGATATATATGTAAAACATATATATGGAAACAGGCCCTTCGGCCCACCAAGTGGACACCGACCAGCAATCTATCATACACCAGTTGTATCCTACACGCCAGGGACAATTTACAGAAGCCAATTAACCTACAAACCTACACTTCTTTCAGATGTGGGAGAATCCGGAATTTCCACAGAAAACCATGTGGTCATAAGGAGAATGTACAAATACTGTACAGACAGCACCCGTAGTGAGGATCAAATCTGTGTCTGTGGTGCTGCAAGGCAGCAACTCTACCGCTGCGCCACCGTGCCACCCCATTAATTTTATTTCTGTAATATTTATTATGTTGACGCGTCAATAAAGATGAACACATGATTCTGATTTCTGCCTTTAGTTGGATAACACACATCTCCAGTCATTGTGTTTTATGGCTGGTTTTCAACCTCTTCAGTCTGAAGGTCTCGACCTGAAACATCACCTATTCTTTCTCTCCAGAGATGCTGTTTGTCCTGCTGAGTTATTCCAGCTTTTAGTGTCTATCTTCAGTTTAACCCACCATCTGCAGTTCCTTCTTACACTCTTTATTAAGCAAAACAGGTCCTATTCTCATAATATTATTCATCTCAAATAAGTATTTTCTTCACCTCCGTTGCTGCAGAGAATACAATCCCAGTTATCAAATCTTTCTTCAAAGTGAAACAAAAATTCCAGCCGCCAATATGTTCATATATCGCCCCTGGATCCGCCGGACACAGAGTCGCCGGAGGTGAGGGTGGGAGGTGTGAGCGGTGCATCAGGGGGGTCGGTGCTGGGACCACCGCCGAGTCTCACCTTTCACACCATCTACACGGGAATGTGAATGCGGGTGAGGCAGCATCTATAGAGCGGTAGACAAAAATGTCGGAGAAGTGCTTGAGTCTGAAGAAGGGTCAAACTCAGACATAGATGCTGCCTCACCCGCTGAGTTTCTCCAGCATTTTTGTCTACATTGCCATTTTAAATAGTGTGCGATGGGCTTAAGCCAATTGCTCGTTCTTTACGGGGAACCCGCCGACAAAAAACTATTCTCATTGGTGAGTGTGGAGGAGTGTGACTTTATTCATTTATTCATATATGTTTTTTAATATTTTTTTGAGCGTGAGATCTTCTGGCATCAGCGTGAGAGCGTGAGAATTTCCTCAAATGCGTAAGTCTCACGCTCAATGCGTGAGAGTTTGCAGCCCTGTAATTTATTGTCACATACACCAATTGGTGCAGTGAAATTTGAGTTACCATACAGCCACACTAATAAAATAAAATGAACATAACACTATAGAATTTAACATGAACATCCACCACAGCGGAATCAACGTTTCCCACTGTGAGGGAAGGCAATAACGTTCAGTCATCTTCCTCTTGTTCACCCATTTTGGAAATGTGGGGAGAATAGGGAGATGGAAAATTAGTGGGGGAATAAGATTGCTCCATAAAGTTACCTGGACTCTATGGACAGATATGGCCTCGTTCTGCACCGCATGGAAATTGACATACTTTATGACTCCCTTCTCCCTGTGCAGTCCTTATCTCGGTATGACCAATGTGAGAGAGCCAAAGTTGACAGGGATGTTCGGAGCACATTTTTTTACACAGAGAGTAGTGGGTGCTTGCAACACGCTGCCAAAAGTGGTACTGGAAACAGATATAGTGGTGCTGTTTAAGAGGCTTTTAGGTAGGGACGTAGACATGTAGAAAATGTGGGGTCAGGGCTGAAGATGTAGGGTCAGGATCACTGTATCATCTGTATTATCAGGATCACTTTCATCAGGATCACTGTATCATCCTAAATCATCCTAGTTTGCTTATCCTTTTCTGGAAACATCTCAGTTCTGGGGTAAATCCAAACCAAAACATTAATTATTTTTTCAAAGAATCCAACAACAATTTATTCTTGTGGAGGTTTAGGGCTTGGCTGGGGCAGTAAATGCTTGCTTAGAGTTTTATTAAGTCAAAATTCAAAGTACTTCTACCTTATGATCCAATACTTACTATCATATCATGTTATTTAATTCTTTGATTTTGTCTTTTCTTTTATTTATCCAGGTAGCCATGGGAAGGGTGTTAAATCTTTTCTTAGCAACTAATCAGCAATTCTTGTGATAATAGAATGTCAAAGATGCTGAACGTGATTAATAATTTGTTTCTTGATGGTCAAATATTTCAACAGCTGACCACGCATTTTTCATGAACTTGGGATGTTGATGCAATCAGTGAAAGAAGTTACGATAGAACAAATATTCATAGGATCTTGAAGAGCAGAAATATACTCTCCAATCCACCGCATCCATGCCACAGTGATGCCTATCTATGCTAATTTTACTTCGGAATCACGTGAGTAACAACGTGAAGAATACCCCGTCCAGCCGCATGCGTGTCATTACGTCAGACGCATGGCGCAGCGACCGGTCAGAGGAGCAGCGCTCCTCCAGCGGTAAGTTTAAAAACCTCAAGGTAAGTGCTCAGCTTAGTCGGAGGTCGCTTTCTTGTTGAAAGGCTTGTTTTTCAGATCAAGTTGAACATGCAGAAAGCGTCAAAGGTGAAGGCGAGGCGAGCCGCTGGTAAAACCATGGAAGACCGCGGGAGTGCAGGTAGCGGGTGCCCGCCTAGTTCACCTGTTATGTCGTTGGCAGGGAGTCCAGCGACTGCAGACACGTTGCCTTTGAGCACCGTTGCCGCGCCGTTGGGGCGTAAGGCGACTGCTAAGTCTGCTAGGCCCATAGACTCGGGGGAGTCGGGCCAGGAGGGTTCCCCTCCGCAAAGGGAGACCGTTCTTGCACGGTTATTTCAAATAGTGCTCCTAATGGAGAGGATGCTCCATAAGGATACACTCCGGCAGGAGGAGTGATGTCCGTGCTGGGCTATTGGAGAGCCCGTGCGAGCAACGCCTGAAATAGGGCTGCTCAACCGCTCCCTCTTGGAGGAGGAGAGTTTGATGGGTCAGTTTTACTCTGACGCCGAATCAGTGGGTGAGCAGAGCCCAAGGGGTGAAGGGCATGAGCTCAGAATACCAGGTCTGGCAGCAAGATTTGCCATCCCCAGAGAGTCAGGGGAGCCGTTGGGTGAGGAGTTGGCAACAGCGATAAATTATTTACTCTCCCATCAGCTCCAAGAGGTGACCATGGATGATACGGCAAAAAGATATGAAACCCCGGTTAATTGTTTGAGTCTGAAGAAGGGTCAAACTCAGACATAGATGCTGCCTCACCCGCTGAGTTTCTCCAGCATTTTTGTCTACATTGCCATTTTAAGTAGTGTGCGATGGGCTTAAGCCAATAGTCAGAGTCATATACAGCGCGAAAATTGGGTGAGAGGTGAGAGTGGTAAATTGCGAGGATGTGCAGCTTCCGAGGAGGGGGAGACGGGGGGGGGGGGTGGGGGGGGGGGGGGGTCGCATGGAAATTGATATGCTCAGGGCTGCCAACTCTCACGCATTGAGCGTGAGACTAACGCAATTGAGGAAATTCTCACGCTCTCACGCTGATGACAGAAGTTCTCACGCTCAAAAAAATATTAAAAAACATATATGAATAAATGAATAAAGTCACAATCCTCCACACTCACCAATGAGAATAGTTATTTGTCGGCAATTTTTTTAATTGCTCGTTCTTTACGGGGAACCTGCCGACAAAAAACTATTCTCATTGGTGAGTGTGGAGGAGTGTGACTTTATTCATTTATTCATATATGTTTTTTAATATTTTTTTGAGCGTGAGAACTTCTGTCATCAGCGTGAGAATTTCCTCAATTGCGTTAGTCTCACGCTCAATGCGTGAGAGTTGGCAGCCCTGAGCATGTCAATTTCCATGCGAACACCCCCCTCCCACACCCCCCCCCCCCCTGCCCCCCTCCTCGGAAGCTGCACACCCTCGCAATTTATCACTCTCACCTCTCACCCAATTTTCGCGCTGTATATGACTGTTTAAAAATTGGGCACTCTTAAAATATATAATTAATGCCATTAATAATATTTCAATTTGTACCTCATTTATACTCTCATTTTCTCATGACGTGAGGCCATTTGATCCATCAAGCCTAAACTGGCTGACAGAGCTATCCCATCAATCGATATGCCCCACCCTGCAAGCTATTCTCGTGTGCCCAACAACTTTGGCATTCTTTTGGAATGTGGGAGGGCACTGGAGAACCCAGCAGCAACCCAAGCAGTTTTGCAAACTCCTCATGGACAGCAGCCAAGGTCAGGATCAAACTTGCGTAGCTTTAATTGCAAGTCAGCAACGCTATCTGCACTTCTGCAGCAGCTAGCGCTGGTGGATAAAATGAAAACAAATTACCATTTCATTACAGAATTACAGTCAATTCTTGTGATGTGACAGGTGTAAAGTGAAGGGATAAATGTGAAGTGCATCCACACCCACATCTCTGCTGAGCTTTACCTCAAGATTTGGTGCTAAATTTGGTGACAGAGCAGGATGTGCTATCATCTGACATCCAGTGTATTCCTGTTGCATTGAACAGATCTGGTAATCTGGGACTAGCTGATTTGGAATTAGCATTATCTATGTTCTGCAGACAAGGATATCCAGCAGAGGGGGCTACACGATAATATAACATGATCTGTGCAGACTCAGAGAAACTTAAACTTCATTTATCAGTTCGAATCGGGCACCATGATTATGGAACTTTAGTATAATTGTGATTGAAGATTGTACTTGTTGTTTTAAATTTTGTTTACATATTCCCACAGATTTCGTTAATGCTGGGGTTGGCAACCTACAGCCCCCGGGCTGAAATCATCCCGCCCACAGGCAAATTTTGTTTCCCGTATTCATCCGGCCCACTGAGCGCCCGCCCCAAGCGCGGCCGAGCTCTGGCTGTACCGCATCCTGCACGGCCGCGCACCTTCTGTGACCAGGTTTTAAAAAGAACTGCAGATGCTGGTAAAATCGAAGGTCGACAAAAATGCTGGAGAAACTCAGCGGGTGAGACATGCAAGGATTGCATGAGGCTGCCTCGTTCGCTGAGTTTCTCCAGCATTTTTGTCTACCTTCTGTGAACATGTCATTCGATTGCCTGCCATCCTGGGAGGGATCCATGTGTACACGTGATAGATGTAGCCCGCCATATGCTCACAGACATGCGTCCCGGCCCTTATGCAGAACAAGGTTGCCGACCCCTGCTTTAATGCTTGGTTTAACATTCAGTGTCTTTGCTTTTATGTTGGACAATTGGATATTAAACATCCAAGCAGTTAAATCCAAATTATGGGGTGTAGAAAGAACTGATAAATATCTGTAGGACAATGCAGTTCAAGAACATCACTGCCCTTGCTTGTGTTTAAATTCAAGTTTGGCAGGAAGGGAACATTTATTTTTTTTGGCAGGTCACATTACAAGCCAAATAAAACTCAGCAGGTATTGCAAAATTTTTGGAGGATAAAACTGTGTATAGGTTTATGCAATAAGCAGTTGGCCTAGATTCTATAATAAGCTTCTGGGGAAACTGTTCGGGAGGTGAAAATGAGGAAAAAGAAAATGATACCTCAACTGATTTTGCATTTAAAATCGAGTATGGTCATTTTCCATACATAACTTGGTTCTTGGTAGAATAAAAAACAATGGAAAATTGTTGCTTCTGGTTTCATATTTTGCTTTCTTGAGATCAGTTGAAAGATTAAGTAACTAAAGTCAAGTCAAGTTTATTCGTCACATACACATACGAGATGTGCAGTGAAATGAAAAGTGGCAATGCTCGCGGACTTTGTGCAAAAAGACAAACAAACAAACAACCAAACAAATTACAAACAGACTACAAACAGAATGGAGCAGATCACAATGACATTAGTGGGTAGACTTGCATTTTCTACTTCTTCCCTCTGAAATTGTACTGGATTTGACATTTAATTTAGATTATACCTTAAACATTCTGTGTTGTAGTAGATTATATCCAAATAATGTGTGTTTTCATGAGTTTTTACAAATTTAAGATACCTTTACTTGCCATTGTACTTTGCCATTGTACTTGCATGAACTTGCATCCCTGTTTTCTCTTTTATTTTACTGTTCAGGATGAGGGATCTTTCCATCTGAAAGACTGTGCCAAAAATCTGCTTAAAAACCTCAGTAGTCAAATTGCTTCATCACTCAGTTGGCAAGACATGTGGACTTTTGTGGTAAAGAAAGCAGGTATAGTGTATACATACTAGTATGTGAATACAATGTAAGACCATTTCAATTGTTTTGCTTGAAGAATCAAACATGGTAAAATAGATGATATCTTCTTTTAAGGTGGTAAGATATTGTAATACCGCTGGCCTGTGCGAGGAATTAGAAACAACCTGTTTCATCCTTTTTCATGACGTTAATAATAGGGATGTGGGAGCTTTGCACATTTTGGCAGTTAACAAGTGCAATAAAGACGGATGTTAAGGTGTAATTTATCTGAAATCTGACTTCAGTTTTATTTTCAGGTCAAGTGTATGATGAAAAACATTCAAAATCTCCTGCCTTGGCCACTTGGGGTGATCCAGTTTTATTGAAGACTGAAGTTCAGTTAACCTCAACTGAAGGTGACATTTTAGTATCTCCTATCCTTTTTAAATGTTATGCAATTTAATGTAAGCACTGAAACATATTATCTGCAACTTCTATTCTCATTAAACACTATCTTTATGTAAATTTAAATAAATGTATTGTGAAGCTGCAAGTATGACTGTGATTTTTTGGATAAATGAAACTAATTGAGACACCAAACTGACAAGCCATGTACCATCTTAGCTGATGTCTAAGCTAGGTTGAGTTCAATCTTGTTTTATCGTCAAGTTGTTAATAGAGCCATGCAGCATGGAAACAAGCCCTTTGGCCCCACT
This sequence comes from Amblyraja radiata, assembly GCF_010909765.2. Classification (NCBI taxonomy): domain Eukaryota; kingdom Metazoa; phylum Chordata; class Chondrichthyes; order Rajiformes; family Rajidae; genus Amblyraja; species Amblyraja radiata. The sequence continues at coordinate 32,994,528 of NC_045978.1, forward strand.
CATCCAATGACAAACTAAGATGCCCCATCAATGCTGGTTCCATTTGCCTTCATTGGCCTACATCTCTCTAAACAATTCCTATCCATGTAGCTGACCAAATGTCTTTTAAATCTTAACCTGCCTCAGCTACTTTCAAAGCCAGCTGGTTCCATATATCCCCCATCCTCTGTGTGTAAAGTAGTCTTTCAGGTTCCTATTAAATCTTTCCCCACTCACCTTAAACCCATGCCTTAAAATTCTTGATTCCCTTTTTCTGAGGAAAAATGATATGTTCATCACAATATCTATTCCCCTCATGATTTTATACAGGGCAGCCAACTCTCACGCATTGAGCGTGAGACTAACGCATTTGAGGAAATTCTCACGCTCTCACGCTGATGACAGAAGTTCTCACGCTCTAAAAAAATATTAAAAAACATATATGAATAAATGAATAAAGTCACACTCCTCCACACTCACCAATGAGAATAGTTTTTTTTTGTCGGCGGGTTCCCCGTGAAGAACGAGCTTAAGCCCATCGCACGCTATTTATAATGGCAATGTAGACACAAATGCTGGAGAAACTCAGTGGGTGAAGCAGCAACTATGTCTGAGTTTGACCCTTCTTCAGACTCAAGCACTTCTCCGACATTTTTGTCTACCGCTCTATAGATGCTGCCTCACCCGCATTCACATTCCCGTGCAGATGGTGTGAAAGGTGAGACACGGCAGTGGTCCCAGCACCGACCCCCCTGAGGCACCGCTCACACCTCCCACCCTCACCTCCGGCGACTCTGTGTCCGGCGGCCGCTCTGTCCACACCCCATGGAGTTTTAACCCCGGCCCGGAGCCAGGAGTGGACCGGGTGAGTGGGGGCGTCGGTGCCGCCTCCGGAGCCACGGGGATGAATTTCGGTCTATAGCCCCGCTCCGATGCCCGACCCCCCGGGTCACTGACCCTCACCTCCCCCGGACCCCAGCTGGACACAGAGCACCTGGGCCAGCCCGCATTCCCGGGGAGGGTGGGGAGGGAAACGCTCCCCGGGCATCGCCAAGTCTCCGCTCACGCCGGGTGTTGTCGCCGCTTCACTGACACACACTCACACACAACCTAACACACACCCTTACACACACACTGGCACACACAAGGTTTAAAGGGATACGGGTAAATGGGACTAGTTTAGATGGGGCATCTTGATCTGCATGGACAAGTTGGGATGAAGGGCCTGTTTCCATACTGTAAGACTATGGCACACTGTAGAAAGGGTGCAATTGCTCTGGAGAGGATCCAGGGGCGATTTATGAACATATTGTCAGGGCTGGAATTTTTGTTGATAACAGATGACTTGTGTGTCCACTCTGGATAATGGCTGTGCAACAGAACCTGGTCTCCACTCATGATCGGGCCTCATGGTTACCAGTCAAATTTCACTCTACCTTAGTTGGTTAAGTGACAATAAACGCGAACTTGAACTTGATTGCCATTGGACATAGACCTGGATCTGAGTCCATATGGTAGCTAGTGTGGAATAGATACCCTACAATAGGCCCACTCCTCAATATGAAGGTGAGACCTGTCATTTTAGGAACCTCATGAACAGCCCACCACTTGATCGTTTCTCTGCTATTGTTCGTTGGGAGCTCAGACACCGTGACACTAACATCACCATCCGGAGCAAGACATGATGTACACGAGATGGCCTGCTCTGGAAGGCTAACACTATCTTTCGCTGTTTGCATGACTTCAGGTCCACAAAAATTAGCACCTGTAAACAGACTATTGCTTTTCTCCAATGCAAACACCAGGGATGGTTTGATGAGATCCATGAGCTATTTAAATGGAAACCCATTTGGAATGGGCCAGAGTGAGTCCCAGCGGTCGATGGAGCATGTTTCATAGAAACATAGAAAATAGGTGCAGGAGTAGGCCATTCGGCCCTTCGAGCCTGCACCGCCATTCAATATGATCATGGCTGATCATCCAACTCAGTATCCTGTACCTGCCTTCTCTCCATACCCCCTGATCCCTTTAGCCACAAGGTGCCACATCTAACTCCCTCTTAAATATAGCCAATGAACTGGCCTCAACTACCTTCTGTGGCAGAGAATTCCAGAGATTCACCACTCTCTGTGTGAAAAATGTTTTCCTCATCTCTGTCCTAAAAGATTTCCCCCTTATCCTTAAACTGTGACCCCTTGTTCTGGACCCCTTTCGCTGAGAACAAGGTGGGACCCGGCTTGGGGTGGGGGGGGGGGGGGGGCGCTGAGAACAAGGAGGGACTCGGCATGGGGGCGGGGGGGGGCTGCTGAAAACAAAGAGGTACTGGGTGGGGGTGTGGTGGGGGAGAAGGAAGCGGTACTATATTTAATACTTTTTGTAACTTTGTCGACACAGTTTACGTGGCGACTATGGGCATATGTACTGTATGCAAACAAAGAATCTGACTGTACCAATTAAACGTGACAATAAAGTATCGATCAATCAGTCAAACACGGTATAGAAACACACTGTGTCGGAGCTCCACTCTGTCCCAAGGTTAAAGAGATGGTCTACAGGCACCTGCAAGGTGAGTATCAACTGAAAGCCTGTGATTCAAAGAACAGGTGTTGGGTGGAAAATGCACAGGAGGTCTAGCAATTTGCTGACAGCCATGATGTGGGATCTTTAGTGCTCTTAAGACCATCTACAGACAAATATCCATGAGCTAATAGCTAGGTACGGAGGTGAACCCATCAAGGATGAGTGGTTGGCAATGACTGGATTGAACCCTTCAAAGATCTGAGCCATGACTCTGTCCTTGAAATGAGCACTCTTGATTCTATCCATATGTATTATCCTCTCTAGCCTTGACACATTCTCTAACTGACAAGAAGATTGTCAACTGCTAACAGTAAAACAAGACTTGGGATCAAGGGGACACAAGAGACCAGGTGCTGCAATTCTGGATAAAATACAACCTGCTGGGAAAGTCCATGGTTCCGGCAGCATCTCTGTAAGAAAATCGATAGACAACGTTCGGGGTTGGGGCAGTTCATTGGTATGAAAAGCTCAGCAGGTTATAACTGACCATCCGTTGTAAATGAGACATGATAATTACCGTAGCTATAGAGGGGTCTCCCTGCCTGCTGTATGACCCAATGAAAGTCGTCACCAGTGCCTTCAACCCCTTTCTCCAGTGGCCAAAGGGCTGCCTCTTGAATCACACTGGATTCCATCTATCCAGAGGCAAAATGGGCATCATCTTCATCACACATCAGCTCAAAGAGAAACACAGGAAGCAGCAGCCATTACACAAACCCTTATCGACCTCACAAAAGCATTTGGTTCTGTTAGTTGGGTTGGATTGAGCAGCACCTTTCTCTAATTTGTTTGTCTGAAATCACCATCATTTTATACCGGCCACACAATTACATGCGAGTCATGATCTTACCAACGGTCAAATCATTACCAATGGAGGACTCATACTCGTTTCGAGTGACCGCCGATGATGATGATGACCAATGGAACCACAACAGATCCAGTTTCAGTATGGATAGTGTCAAGCATGGCTGCTCCATCGCCCTAACGGCTTTCCTAATATATCTTGCCACATTGTTGCACCTATCTCCAGCGTGCTACCTGTTGGAGTGGAACTAAACTACAGGAGAAATAGCAAACTATTCGTTCGCCCTCCATTGCCCTCACTCTGGAACTGGGGTCAGCCTAAGTTCAGTCAACAACATCATGCGATTGCTTGCTGAAGCACACGCTGTGGCTTGAAGTGCCTAATGTGGGCAAATGCAGGGCTGCCAACATTGGGTGAGAGGTGAGAGGTGAGAGTGAGAAATTGCGAGGGAATGCAGCGACTGAGGGGGGGGGGGGGAGGTGTGGGAGGGTAGGTAGGAAGCTTTTGCATTTTTCAGTTTGAAATTGTGGAATCTGGTGCATTCTTTTAACTTACACTTGATGCAACATTTATGCTTCAAATTGGATTAGGTGTGAATAAGGTTAGGCTGAACTCCATTCTTAATTACATTCCACAGTAGAGCCAGTCTGATCAACAGGTGCAGCACATGAATGACCTTAGTATATTCATGTATGGAAATCAGATTATAATTCATGCTGTTATGCATATATAGAGAAACAAAAACATAGAAACAAGGCAAGAGGAGTCAGACTTCCATCACTGTTCTGCACAAATAAATCAATTAACTTTACCCTTTGACTATAGAAACATTTTAGTATCTCCTATCCTTTTTAAATGTTATGCAATTTAATGTAAGCACTGAAACATATTATCTGCAACTTCTATTCTCATTAAACACTATCTTTATGTAAATTTAAATAAATGTATTGTGAAGCTGCAAGTATGACTGTCATTTTTTGGATAAATGAAACTAATTGAGACACCAAACTGACAAGCCATGTACCATCTTAGCTGATGTCTAAGCTAGGTTGAGTTCAATCTTGTTTTATCGTCAAGTTGTTAATAGAGCCATGCAGCATGGAAACAAGCCCTTTGGCCCCACTCATCCAATGACAAACTAAGATGCCCCATCAATGCTGGTTCCATTTGCCTTCATTGGCCTATATCTCTCTAAACAATTCCTATCCATGTAGCTGACCAAATGTCTTTTAAATCTTAACCTGCCTCAGCTACTTTCAAAGCCAGCTGGTTCCATATATCCCCCATCCTCTGTGTGTAAAGTAGTCTTTCAGGTTCCTATTAAATCTTTCCCCACTCACCTTAAACCCATGCCTTAAAATTCTTGATTCCCTTACCCTGAGGAAAAATGATATGTTCATCACAATATCTATTCCCCTCATGATTTTATACAGGGCAGCCAACTCTCACGCATTGAGCGTGAGACTAACGCATTTGAGGAAATTCTCACGCTCTCACGCTGATGACAGAAGTTCTCACGCTCTAAAAAAATATTAAAAAACATATATGAATAAATGAATAAAGTCACACTCCTCCACACTCACCAATGAGAATAGTTTTTTTTTGTCGGCGGGTTCCCCGTGAAGAACGAGCTTAAGCCCATCGCACGCTATTTATAATGGCAATGTAGACACAAATGCTGGAGAAACTCAGCGGGTGAAGCAGCAACTATGTCTGAGTTTGACCCTTCTTCAGACTCAAGCACTTCTCCGACATTTTTGTCTACCGCTCTATAGATGCTGCCTCACCCGCATTCACATTCCCGTGCAGATGGTGTGAAAGGTGAGACACGGCAGTGGTCCCAGCACCGACCCCCCTGAGGCACCGCTCACACCTCCCACCCTCACCTCCGGCGACTCTGTGTCCGGCGGCCGCTCTGTCCACACCCCATGGAGTTTTAACCCCGGCCTGGAGGCAGGAGTGGACCGGGTGAGTGGGGGCGTCGGTGCCGCCTCCGGAGCCGCGGGGATGAATTTCGGTCTATAGCCCCGCTCCGATGCCCGACCCCCCGGGTCACTGACCCTCACCTCCCCCGGACCCCAGCTGGACACAGAGCACCTGGGCCAGCCCGCATTCCCAGGGAGGGTGGGGAGGGAAACGCTCCCCGGGCATCGCCAAGTCTCCGCTCACTCCGGGTGTTGTCGCCGCTTCACTGACACACACTCACACACAACCTAACACACACCCTTACACACACACTGGCACACACAAGGTTTAAAGGGATACGGGTAAATGGGACTAGTTTAGATGGGGCATCTTGATCTGCATGGACAAGTTGGGATGAAGGGCCTGTTTCCATACTGTAAGACTATGGCACACTGTAGAAAGGGTGCAATTGCTCTGGAGAGGATCCAGGGGCGATTTATGAACATATTGTCAGGGCTGGAATTTTTGTTGATAACAGATGACTTGTGTGTCCACTCTGGATAATGGCTGTGCAACAGAACCTGGTCTCCACTCATGATCGGGCCTCATGGTTACCAGTCAAATTTCACTCTACCTTAGTTGGTTAAGTGACAATAAACGCGAACTTGAACTTGATTGCCATTGGACATAGACCTGGATCTGAGTCCATATGGTAGCTAGTGTGGCAATAGATACCCTACAATAGGCCCACTCCTCAATATGAAGGTGAGACCTGTCATTTTAGGAACCTCATGAACAGCCCACCACTTGATCGTTTCTCTGCTATTGTTCGTTGGGAGCTCAGACACCGTGACACTAACATCACCATCCGGAGCAAGACATGATGTACACGAGATGGCCTGCTCTGGAAGGCTAACACTATCTTTCGCTGTTTGCATGACTTCAGGTCCACAAAAATTAGCACCTGTAAACAGACTATTGCTTTTCTCCAATGCAAACACCAGGGATGGTTTGATGAGATCCATGAGCTATTTAAATGGAAACCCATTTGGAATGGGCCAGAGTGAGTACCCAGCGGTCGATGGAGCATGTTTCATAGAAACATAGAAAATAGGTGCAGGAGTAGGCCATTCGGCCCTTCGAGCCTGCACCGCCATTCAATATGATCATGGCTGATCATCCAACTCAGTATCCTGTACCTGCCTTCTCTCCATACCCCCTGATCCCTTTAGCCACAAGGTGCCACATCTAACTCCCTCTTAAATATAGCCAATGAACTGGCCTCAACTACCTTCTGTGGCAGAGAATTCCAGAGATTCACCACTCTCTGTGTGAAAAATGTTTTCCTCATCTCTGTCCTAAAAGATTTCCCCCTTATCCTTAAACTGTGACCCCTTGTTCTGGACCCCTTTCGCTGAGAACAAGGTGGGACCCGGCTTGGGGTGGGGGGGGGGGGGGGCGCTGAGAACAAGGAGGGACTCGGCATGGGGAGGGGGGGGGGCTGCTGAAAACAAAGAGGTACTGGGTGGGGGTGTGGTGGGGGAGAAGGAAGCGGTACTATATTTAATACTTTTTGTAACTTTGTCGACACACTTTACGTGGCGACTATGGCATACGTACTGTATGCAAACAAAGAATCTGACTGTACCAATTAAACGTGACAATAAAGTATCGATCAATCAGTCAAACACGGTATAGAAACACACTGTGTCGGAGCTCCACTCTGTCCCAAGGTTAAAGAGATGGTCTACAGGCACCTGCAAGGTGAGTATCAACTGAAAGCCTGTGATTCAAAGAACAGGTGTTGGGTGGAAAATGCACAGGAGGTCTAGCAACTTGCTGACAGCCATGATGTGGGATCTTTAGTGCTCTTAAGACCATCTACAGACAAATATCCATGAGCTAATAGCTAGGTACGGAGGTGAACCCATCAAGGATGAGTGGTTGGCAATGACTGGATTGAACCCTTCAAAGATCTGAGCCATGACTCTGTCCTTGAAATGAGCACTCTTGATTCTATCCATATGTATTATCCTCTCTAGCCTTGACACATTCTCTAACTGACAAGAAGATTGTCAACTGCTAACAGTAAAACAAGACTTGGGATCAAGGGGACACAAGAGACCAGGTGCTGCAATTCTGGATAAAATACAACCTGCTGGGAAAGTCCATGGTTCCGGCAGCATCTCTGTAAGAAAATCGATAGACAACGTTCGGGGTTGGGGCAGTTCATTGGTATGAAAAGCTCAGCAGGTTATAACTGACCATCCGTTGTAAATGAGACATGATAATTACCGTAGCTATAGAGGGGTCTCCCTGCCTGCTGTATGACCCAATGAAAGTCGTCACCAGTGCCTTCAACCCCTTTCTCCAGTGGCCAAAGGGCTGCCTCTTGAATCACACTGGATTCCATCTATCCAGAGGCAAAATGGGCATCATCTTCATCACACATCAGCTCAAAGAGAAACACAGGAAGCAGCAGCCATTACACAAACCCTTATCGACCTCACAAAAGCATTTGGTTCTGTTAGTTGGGTTGGATTGAGCAGCACCTTTCTCTAATTTGTTTGTCTGAAATCACCATCATTTTATACCGGCCACACAATTACATGCGAGTCATGATCTTACCAACGGTCAAATCATTACCAATGGAGGACTCATACTCGTTTCGAGTGACCGCCGATGATGATGATGACCAATGGAACCACAACAGATCCAGTTTCAGTATGGATAGTGTCAAGCATGGCTGCTCCATCGCCCTAACGGCTTTCCTAATATATCTTGCCACATTGTTGCACCTATCTCCAGCGTGCTACCTGTTGGAGTGGAACTAAACTACAGGAGAAATAGCAAACTATTCGTTCGCCCTCCATTGCCCTCACTCTGGAACTGGGGTCAGCCTAAGTTCAGTCAACAACATCATGCGATTGCTTGCTGAAGCACACGCTGTGGCTTGAAGTGCCTAATGTGGGCAAATGCAGGGCTGCCAACATTGGGTGAGAGGTGAGAGGTGAGAGTGAGAAATTGCGAGGGAATGCAGCGACTGAGGGGGGGGGGGGGAGGTGTGGGAGGGTAGGTAGGAAGCTTTTGCATTTTTCAGTTTGAAATTGTGGAATCTGGTGCATTCTTTTAACTTACACTTGATGCAACATTTATGCTTCAAATTGGATTAGGTGTGAATAAGGTTAGGCTGAACTCCATTCTTAATTACATTCCACAGTAGAGCCAGTCTGATCAACAGGTGCAGCACATGAATGACCTTAGTATATTCATGTATGGAAATCAGATTATAATTCATGCTGTTATGCATATATAGAGAAACAAAAACATAGAAACAAGGCAAGAGGAGTCAGACTTCCATCACTGTTCTGCACAAATAAATCAATTAACTTTACCCTTTGACTATAGAAACAAGATGAAAATAATGCCACATATTCAACCGTATATGGTTCAATGAAACTAAGATATATGTGTAAAACATATATCTGGAAACAGGCCCTTCGGCCCACCAAGTGGACACCGACCGCCATCTATCATACACCAGTTGTATCCTACACGCCAGGGACAATTTACAGAAGCCAATTAACCTACAAACCTGCACTTCTTTCAGATGTGGGAGAATCTGGAATTTCCACAGAAAACCATGTGGTCATAAGGAGAATGTACAAATACTGTACAGACAGCACCCGTAGTGAGGATCAAATCTGTGTCTGTGGTGCTGCAAGGCAGCAACTCTACCGCTGCGCCACCGTGCCACCCCATTAAATTATTTTTCCTGTAATATATTTATTATGGTGACGCGTCAATAAAGATGAACACATGATTCTGATTTCTGCCTTTAGTTGGATAACACACATCTCCAGTCATTGTGTTTTATTGCTGGTTTTCAACCTCTTCAGTCTGAAGGTCTCGACTTGAAACATCACCTATTCTTTCTCTCCAGGGATGCTGTTTGTCCTGCTGAGTTATTCCAGCTTTTAGTGTCTATCTTCAGTTTAAACCACCATCTGCAGTTCCTTCTTACACTCTTTATTAAGCAAAACAGGTCCTATTCTCATATTATTCATCTCAAACAAGTATTTTCTTCACCTCCGTTGCTGCAGAGAATACAATCCCAGTTATCAAATCTTTCTTCAAAGTGAAACAAAAATTCCAGCCGCCAATATGTTCATAGATCGCCCCTAGATCCGCCGGACACAGAGTCGCCGGAGGTGAGGGTGGGAGGTGTGAGCGGTGCATCAGGGGGGTCGGTGCTGGGACCACCGCCGAGTCTCACCTTTCACACCATCTACACGGGAATATGAATGCGGGTGAGGCAGCATCTATAGAGCGGTAGACAAAAATGTCGGAGAAGTGCTTGAGTCTGAAGAAGGGTCAAACTCAGACATAGATGCTGCCTCACCCGCTGAGTTTCTCCAGCATTTTTGTCTACATTGCCATTTTAAATAGTGTGCGATGGGCTTAAGCCAATTGCTCGTTCTTTACGGGGAACCCGCCGACAAAAATCTATTCTCATTGGTGAGTGTGGAGGAGTGTGACTTTATTCATTTATTCATATATGTTTTTTAATATTTTTTTGAGCGTGAGAACTTCTGGCATCAGCGTGAGAGCGTGAGAATTTCCTCAAATGCGTAAGTCTCACGCTCAATGCGTGAGAGTTTGCAGCCCTGTAATTTATTGTCACATACACCAATTGGTGCAGTGAAATTTGATTTACCATACAGCCACACTAATAAAATAAAATGAACATAACACTATAGAATTTAACATGAACATCCACCACAGCGGAATCAACGTTTCCCACTGTGAGGGAAGGCAATAACGTTCAGTCATCTTCCTCTTGTTCACCCATTTTGGAAATGTGGGGAGAATAGGGAGATGGAAAATTAGTGGGGGAATAAGATTGCTCCATAAAGTTACCTGGACTCTATGGACAGATATGGCCTCGTTCTGCACCGCATGGAAATTGACATACTTTATGACTCCCTTCTCCCTGTGCAGTCCTTATCTCGGTATGACCAATGTGAGAGAGCCAAAGTTGACAGGGATATTCGGAGCAGATTTTTTTACACAGAGAGTAGTGGGTGCTTGCAACACGCTGCCAAAAGTGGTAGTGGAAACAGATATAGTGGTGCTGTTTAAGAGGCTTTTAGGTAGGGACGTAGACATGTAGAAAATGTGGGGTCAGGGCTGAAGATTTAGGGTCAGGATCACTGTATCATCTGTATTATCAGGATCACTTTCATCAGGATCACTGTATCATCCTAAATCATCCTAGTTTGCTTATCCTTTTCTGGAAACATCTCAGTTCTGGGGTAAATCCAAACCAAGACATTAATTATTTTTTCAAAGAATCCAACAACAATTTATTCTTGTGGAGGTTTAGGGCTTGGCTGGGGCAGTAAATGCTTGCTTAGAGTTTTATTAAGTCAAAATTCAAAGTACTTCTACTTTATGATCCAATACTTACTATCATATCATGTTATTTAATTCTTTGATTTTGTCTTTTCTTTTATTTATCCAGGTAGCCATGGAAAGGGTGTTAAATCTTTTCTTAGCAACAATCAGCAATTCTTGTGATAATAGAATGTCAAAGATGCTGAACGTGATTAATAATTTGTTTCTTGATGGTCAAATATTTCAACAGCTGACCACGCATTTTTCATGAACTTGGGATGTTGATGCAATCAGTGAAAGAAGTTACGATAGAACAAATATTCATAGGATCTTGAAGAGCAGTAATAAACTCTCCAATCCACCGCATCCATGCCACAGTGATGCCTATCTATGCTCATTTTACTTCGGAATCACGTGAGTAACAACGTGAAGAATACCCCGTCCAGCCGCATGCGCGTCATTACGTCAGACGCATGGCGCAGCGACCGGTCAGAGGAGCAGCGCTCCTCCAGCGGTAAGTTTAAAAACCTCAAGGTAAGTGCTCAGCTTAGTCGGAGGTCGCTTTCTTGTTGAAAGGCTTGTTTTTCAGATCAAGTTGAACATGCAGAAAGCGTCAAAGGTGAAGGCGAGGCGAGCCGCTGGTAAAACCATGGAAGACCGCGGGAGTGCGGGTAGCAGGTGCCCGCCTAGTTCACCTGTTCTGTCGTTGGCAGGGAGTCCAGCGACTGCAGACACGTTGCCTTTGAGCACCGTTGCCGCGCCGTTGGGGCGTAAGGCGACTGCTAAGTCTGCTAGGCCCATAGACTCGGGGGAGTCGGGCCAGGAGGGTTCCCCTCCGCAAAGGGAGACCGTTCTTGCACGGTTATTTCAAATAGTGCTCCTAATGGAGAGGATTCTCCATAAGGATACACTCCGGCAGGAGGAGTGATGTCCGTGCTGGGCTATTGGAGAGCCCGTGCCAGCAACGCCTGAAATAGGGCTGCTCAACCGCTCCCTCTTGGAGGAGGAGAGTTTGACGGGTCAGTTTTACTCTGACGCCGAATCAGTGGGTGAGCAGAGCCCAAGGGGTGAAGGGCATGAGCTCAGAATACCAGGTCTGGCAGCAAGATTTGCCATCCCCAGAGAGTCAGGGGAGCCGTTGGGTGAGGAGTTGGCAACAGCGATAAATTATTTACTCTCCCATCAGCTCCAAGAGGTGACGATGGATGATACGGCGAAAAAATATGAAACCCCGGTTAATTGTTTGAGTCTGAAGAAGGGTCAAACTCAGACATAGATGCTGCCTCACCCGCTGAGTTTCTCCAGCATTTTTGTCTACATTGCCATTTTAAGTAGTGTGCGATGGGCTTAAGCCAATAGTCAGAGTCATATACAGCGCGAAAATTGGGTGAGAGGTGAGAGTGGTAAATTGCGAGGATGTGCAGCTTCCGAGGAGGGGGAGAAGGGGGGGGGGGGGTGTGGGAGGGGGGTGTTCGCATGGAAATTGATATGCTCAGGGCTGCCAACTCTCACGCATTGAGCGTGAGACTAACGCAATTGAGGAAATTCTCACGCTCTCACGCTGATGACAGAAGTTCTCACGCTCAAAAAAATATTAAAAAACATATATGAATAAAGTCACACTCCTCCACACTCACCAATGAGAATATTTTTTTTGTCGGTAATTTTTTTAATTGCTCGTTCTTTACGGGGAACCCGCCAACAAAAAACTATTCTCATTGGTGAGTGTGGAGGAGTGTGACTTTATTCATTTATTCATATATGTTTTTTAATATTTTGTTGAGCGTGAGAACTTCTGTCATCAGCGTGAGAATTTCCTCAATTGCGTTAGTCTCACGCTCAATGCGTGAGAGTTGGCAGCCCTGAGCATGTCAATTTCCATGCGAACACCCCCCTCCCACACCCCCCCCTTCCCCCCCCTCCTCGGAAGCTGCACACCCTCGCAATTTATCACTCTCACCTCTCACCCAATTTTCGCGCTGTATATGACTCTGTTAAAAAATTGGGCACTCTTAAAATATATAATTAATGCCATTAATAATACATTTCAATTTGTACCTCATTTATACTCTCATTTTCTCATGACGTGAGGCCATTTGATCCATCAAGCCTAAACTGGCTGACAGAGCTATCCCATCAATCCATATCCCCCACCCTGCAAGCTATTCTCGTGTGCCCAACAACTTTGGCATTCTTTTGGAATGTGGGAGGGCACTGGAGAACCCAGCAGCAACCCAAGCAGTTTTGCAAACTCCTCATGGACAGCAGCCAAGGTCAGGATCAAACTTGCGTAGCTTTAATTGCGAGTCAGCAACACTATCTGCTCTTCTGCAGCAGCTAGTGCTGGTGGATAAAATGAAAACAAATTACCATTTCATTACAGAATTACAGTCAATTCTTGTGATGTGACAGGTGTAAAGTGAAGGGATAAATGTGAAGTGCATCCACACCCACATCTCTGCTGAGCTTTACCTCATGACTTGGTGCTAAATTTGGTGACAGAGCAGGATGTGCTATCATCTGACATCCAGTGTATTCCTGTTGCATTGAACAGATCTGGTAATCTGGGACTAGCTGATTTGGAATTAGCATTATCTATGTTCTGCAGACAAGGATATCCAGCAGAGGGGGCTACACGATAATATAACATGATCTGTGCAGACTCAGAGAAACTTAAACTTCATTTATCAGTTCGAATCGGGCACCATGATTATGGAACTTTAGTATAATTGTGATTGAAGATTGTACTTGTTGTTTTAAATTTTGTTTACATATTCCCACAGATTTCGTTAATGCTGGGGTTGGCAACCTACAGCCCCCGGGCCGAAATCATCCCGCCCACAGGCAAATTTTGTTTCCCGTATTCATCCGGCCCACTGAGCGCCCGCCCCAAGCGCGGCCGAGCTCTGGCTGTACCGCATCCTGCACGGCCGCGCACCTTCTGTGACCAGGTTTTAAAAAGAACTGCAGATGCTGGTAAAATCGAAGGTCGACAAAAATGCTGGAGAAACTCAGCGGGTGAGACATGCAAGGATTGCATGAGGCTGCCTCGTTCGCTGAGTTTCTCCAGCATTTTTGTCTACCTTCTGTGAACATGTCATTCGATTGCCTGCCATCCTGGGAGGGATCCATGTGTACACGTGATAGATGTAGCCCACCATATGCTCACAGACATGCGTCCCGGCCCTTATGCAGAACAAGGTTGCCGACCCCTGCTTTAATGCTTGGTTTAACATTCAGTGTCTTTGCTTTTATGTTGGACAATTGGATATTAAACATCCAAGCAGTTAAATCCAAATTATGGGGTGTAGAAAGAACTGATAAATATCTGTAGGACAATGCAGTTCAAGAACATCACTGCCCTTGCTTGTGTTTAAATTCAAGTTTGGCAGGAAGGGAACATTTATTTTTTTTGGCAGGTCACATTACAAGCCAAATAAAACTCAGCAGGTATTGCAAAATTTTTGGAGGATAAAACTGTGTATAGGTTTATGCAATAAGCAGTTGGCCTAGATTCTATAATAAGCTTCTGGGGAAACTGTTCGGGAGGTGAAAATGAGGAAAAAGAAAATGATACCTCAACTGATTTTGCATTTAAAATCGAGTATGGTCATTTTCCATACATAACTTGGTTCTTGGTAGAATAAAAAACAATGGAAAATTGTTGCTTCTGGTTTCATATTTTGCTTTCTTGAGATCAGTTGAAAGATTAAGTAACTAAAGTCAAGTCAAGTCAAGTTTATTCGTCACATACACATACGAGATGTGCAGTGAAATGAAAAGTGGCAATGCTCACGGATTTTGTGCAAAAAGACAAACAAACAAACAACCAAACAAATTACAAACAGACTACAAACAGAATGGAGCAGATCACAATGACATTAGTGGGTAGACTTGCATTTTCTACTTCTTCCCTCTGAAATTGTACTGGATTTGACATTTAATTTAGATTATACCTTAAACATTCTGTGTTGTAGTAGATTATATCCAAATAATGTGTGTTTTCATGAGTTTTTACAAATTTAAGATACCTTTACTTGCCATTGTACTTTGCCATTGTACTTGCATGAACTTGCATCCCTGTTTTCTCTTTTATTTTACTGTTCAGGATGAGGGATCTTTCCATCTGAAAGACTGTGCCAAAAATCTGCTTAAAAACCTCAGTAGTCAAATTGCTTCATCACTCAGTTGGCAAGACATGTGGACTTTTGTGGTAAAGAAAGCAGGTATAGTGTATACATACTAGTATGTGAATACAATGTAAGACCATTTCAATTGTTTTGCTTGAAGAATCAAACATGGTAAAATAGATGATATTTTCTTTTAAGGTGGTAAGATATTGTAATACCGCTGGCCTGTGCGAGGAATTAGAAACAACCTGTTTCATCCTTTTTCATGACGTTAATAATAGGGATGTGGGAGCTTTGCACATTTTGGCAGTTAACAAGTGCAATAAAGACGGATGTTAAGGTGTAATTTATCTGAAATCTGACTCTTCAGTTTTATTTTCAGGTCAAGTGTATGATGAAAAACATTCAAAATCTCCTGCCTTGGCCACTTGGGGTGATCCAGTTTTATTGAAGACTGAAGTTCAGTTAACCTCAACTGAAGGTGACATTTTAGTATCTCCTATCCTTTTTAAATGTTATGCAATTTAATGTAAGCACTGAAACATATTATCTGCAACTTCTATTCTCATTAAACACTATCTTTATGCAAATTTAAATAAATGTATTGTGAAGCTGCAAGTATGACTGTCATTTTTTGGATAAGTGAAACTAATTGAGACACCAAACTGACAAGCCATGTACCATCTTAGCTGATGTCTAAGCTAGGTTGAGTTCAATCTTGTTTTATCGTCAAGTTGCTAATAGAGCCATGCAGCATGGAAACAAGCCCTTTGGCCCCACTCATCCAATAACAAACTAGGATGCCCCATCAATGCTGGTTCCATTTGCCTTCATTGGCCTATATCTCTCTAAACAATTCCTATCCATGTAGCTGACCAAATGTCTTTTAAATCTTAACCTGCCTCAGCTACTTTCAAAGCCAGCTGGTTCCATATATCCCCCATCCTCTGTGTGTAAAGTAGTCTTTCAGGTTCCTATTAAATCTTTCCCCACTCACCTTAAACCCATGCCTTAAAATTCTTGATTCCCTTACCCTGAGGAAAAATGATATGTGCATCACAATATCTATTCCCCTCATGATTTTATACAGGGCAGCCAACTCTCACGCATTGAGCGTGAGACTAACGCATTTGAGGAAATTCTCACGCTCTCACGCTGATGACAGAAGTTCTCACGCTCTAAAAAAATATTAAAAAACATATATGAATAAATGAATAAAGTCACACTCCTCCACACGCACCAATGAGGATAGTTTTTTTTTGTCGGCGGGTTCCCCGTGAAGAACGAGCTTAAGCCCATCGCACACTATTTAAAATGGCAATGTAGACACAAATGCTGGAGAAACTCAGCGGGTGAAGCAGCAACTATGTCTGAGTTTGACCCTTCTTCAGGCTCAAGCACTTCTCCGACATTTTTGTCTACCGCTCTATAGATGCTGCCTCACCCGCATTCACATTCCCGTGCAGATGGTGTGAAAGGTGAGACACGGCGGTGGTCCCAGCACCGACCCCCCTGAGGCACCGCTCACACCTCCCACCCTCACCTCCGGCGACTCTGTGTCCGGCGGCCGCTCTGTCCACACCCCATGGAGTTTTAACCCCGGCCTGGAGGCAGGAGTGGACCGGGTGAGTGGGGGCGTCGGTGCCGCCTCCGGAGCCGCGGGGATGAATTTCGGGCTATAGCTCCGCACCGATGCCCGACCCCCGGGTCACTGACCCTCACCTCCCCCGGACCCCAGCTGGACACAGAGCACCTGGGCCAGCCCGCATTCCCGGGGAGGGTGGGGAGGGAAACGCTCCCCGGGCATCGCCAAGTCTCCGCTCACTCCGGGTGTTGTCGCCGCTTCACTGACACGCACTCTCACACACAACCTAACACACACCCTTACACACACACTGGCACACACAAGGTTTAAAGGGATATGGGTAAATGGGACTAGTTTAGATGGGGCATCTTGATCTGCATGGACAAGTTGGGATGAAGGGCATGTTTCCATACTGTAAGACTATGGCACACTGTAGAAAGGGTGCAATTGCTCTGGAGAGGATCCAGGGGCGATTTATGAACATATTGTCAGGGCTGGAATTTTTGTTTCACTTTGAAGAAAGATTTGATAACTGGGGTTGTATTCTCTGCAGCAACAGATGTGAAGAAAATACTTATTTGAGGTGAATAATATTATGAGAATAGGACCTGTTTTGCTTAATAAAGAGTGCAAGAAGGAACTGCAGATGGTGGTTTAAACTGAAGATAGACACTAAAAACTGGAATAACTCAGCAGGACAGGCAGCATCTCTGAGAATAGGTGATGTTTCAGGTCGAGGCCTTCAGACTGAAGAGGTTGAAAACCAGCAATAAAACACAATGACTGGAGATGTGTGTTATCCAACTAAAGGCAGAAATCAGAATCATGTGTTCATCTTTATTGACGCGTCACCATAATAAATATTACAGAAAAAAAATTAATGGGGTGGCACGGTGGCGCAGCGGTAGAGTTGCTGCCTTGCAGCACCACAGACACAGATTTGATCCTCACTACGGGTGCTGTCTGTACAGTATTTGTACATTCTCCTTATGACCACATGGTTTTCTGTGGAAATTTCGGTTTCTCCCACATCTGAAAGAAGTGCAGGTTTGTAGGTTAATTGGCTTCTGTAAATTGTCCCTGGCGTGTAGGATACAACTGGTGTATGATAGATTGTGGTCGGTGTCGACTTGGTGGGCCGAAGGGCCTGTTTTCATATATATGTTTTACATATATATCTTAATTTCATTGAACCATATACGGTTGAATATGTGGCATTATTTTCATCTTGTTTCTATAGTCAAAGGGTAAGGTTAATTGATTTTACTTCGGCGTCACGTGAGTCAGCGGAAATGCGTGCAGTCAGCAGCGGCCGACAGCACCTGGATCGCTCTCTATGCGATCAGCAGTCTCCGACCTGGCACCGGCACAGTCCGAACTGACACCACGGACTGACAGTAAGGCCAAGTAGAAGACTCACCGCCCGCGGGCAGCGACAGTGATCGCATATCCCGCATGGAGCGGTTGATGGAGCAGATGCTCCAATGTGACATGCTCCGGGAAACGGAGTCTTGTCACCATGGGTCTCCTAGGACACCCATGGCAGCACCTTATACAGGGCTACATAATGCATCTCCCTCGTCAGAAGGGAGCATTAGGAGTCACTTCTGGGCTGACTCCGAAGACAGGGGTTTGGCTGAAAATGCTACAAGTGTGATGGGGGTGCAGGAACAACAGAAGCTGCTTGACATGGTCTCAAAATTGGCAGCCAGCATCGATTACCTCTCCTTCAACCAGCTGCAGGAACAGGTAATGAACAAGACAACAGCTAAATACCTAGCACCAGAGAACTGTGTTTCCCTTAATGTTCCTGCGGTGAACAGCTCTATCTGGGGATATATCGGTGCGGGCATCAGAGCCCAGGAGGTCAAGATGCAAAAGATCCTCAAACTGCTGGCTTCCGGAATAACGGCGTTTGCCCAATCAATAGACGGCACAGAAATGTCGGATACACAACAAGACGCACTGGCACTTCTCTGCAACATGCAGTTCAAAATAAACTGCCTCAGGAAGAATGCAATCCGACCTGCCCTGAACCCCAAATTTGCAGGGTTGTGCAAGACCAGTAACACACAGCCACCGATTCTGCTATTTGGGGACAACCTATCAAAACAGGTCAAGGAGCTCGATGAGGAGGCAAAAGCCGTTGGGCTCATGAAGGCAACATCATCGGGCAAGAGCTCTCATCTCTGGCAGCAGCACCCCTAAACATCCACCAGCAGACCACGGTACCCAGAAGCTGGTGAAAGCTCGAAGGCCGTACAATCAGGACAAAGGTCTTTTTTAGACCACGGCCCAGAACGTCCTTCGTGGAAAAAGCGCCAACCCTGCACTGCAGCTCCTCTACCTCCCAGGAGACAGAAACGGAAGAAATGAACACTCCACTGGTAACTATGGAGGTAGGTGGGTCTGGTTCCTTCCAGAACATAGGGGGTGTAAGTTCTACACAAATTGGGGGTAGGTTACACTTATTTTGGAAGGCATGGAGTTCTATAACTTCTGACCCTTATATACTGCACAGTATCCAGGGATACAAAATTGAATTTATTCATAAAATCCTTCCTCTGGTTCAGCATGCACCTAGCCGAATATTTGTGCTTTCACAACAGGAGAAATTGGAAGGTCATGCAGAACCGGTGAGGCTATATGCTGTAATTGAGGTGTAATTGAGAGATCCCAACACGACTCTCTAGAATTTGTGTCTAATATCTTCACAAAAAATAAAAAAGACGGTGGATGCCGCATCGTCATCATCGATT
Organism: Amblyraja radiata; assembly: GCF_010909765.2. Taxonomy (NCBI): domain Eukaryota; kingdom Metazoa; phylum Chordata; class Chondrichthyes; order Rajiformes; family Rajidae; genus Amblyraja; species Amblyraja radiata. The sequence goes on from NC_045978.1 coordinate 33,013,668, forward strand.
TGACAAAGCTGAATACGCTTGTGCAGTATACTCATTTCAAAATGGAAACCTTTGTTACTGCCGAACAATTGATTTCCGAAGGTTACTTCATGGCTTGCATCGATTTAAAAGATGCATAGTATTCGGTGCCTATACAGAAGGATCACCGCCGATATCTGAAGTTTAACTGGATTGGGCAGCTCTGACAGTATAAAGCGTTGCCTAATCAATTAACATCAGCCCCCAGACTATTTACTAAAATATTAAAACCAGCCCTGGCGTTTCTCCGAAAACAGAAACATATTGTCATGGCATATCTGGATGATATATTAATTGTGGGAAAGACTCTGGATTTAGCTAAATCAGCTGTATCAGCTGCCAAACTCTTGTTTGAGAAACTGGGGTTCATCATCCATCCAGATAAATCTAAGTTGACGCCTTCTACGACAATGGATTACTTAGGGTTCACTATTAACTCGGTTCACATGTCTGTGACTTTGCCAAGGGACAAGGCAGCAGACTTAATGGAGGCCTGTAACAGCCTTGTTGTCGTCAGTCAACCATCTATCAACCGACAAGTAGCATGGGTGATTGGTAACCTTGTGACTGCTTTTCCAGCCACAGTTTGGACCTTTGCATTACCAACATTTACAGAGAGCAAAGGTGCAAGCACTCAAACATCATGCTGGTCATTTCGACAGACCAATGCAGCTACCAGCTAAAGCAATTTTAGAATTACAATGGTGGAGGCAAAACATTCGGCATTGTTCCAGCCCCATCATTGTCAGCAACCCTTCAGTTGTGTTAAAAACTGATGCCTGCGCTCGGGGTTGGGGTGCTACTAATACCATCTCCAGCTGTGCTGGCAGATGGGATGCACATGAATCATCTTTACTTCAAGCACTTGGTATAATCTATTTAGAGATGGTGGGTGCGTTCTATGGGCTAAAGGCGTACTGCTCAAAAATGCACCACCTGCATGTTCGCCTACAGATTGATAATACCAGTGTGATGGCGTATATTAATCATACGGGTGGAATCAAATCGATATCATGTGATAATCTGGCTAATACGATTTTGTAATGGTGTATCGACAGAAATATTTGGATATCAGCTATTTACCTACCAGGTAAACTCAATACAGTGGCAGACACCAGGTCACGAAAATTCAATGACAACACCGAATGGATGTTGGATCACAAAGTGTTTGCTGATATTGTAGCGCGATATGGAACACCAGATATCGATCTATTCGCATCTAGGCTTAATCACCAGTTGCCAACATATGTTGCTTGGGAACCAGACCCTGGGGCAGCAGCGATGGACGCATTCTCGCTGCACTAGGGAAAATTGTTTTTCTATGCATTTTCCCCCTTCTGCCTCATCAGTCGGGTCTTACGCAAAATACAACAAGTCAGGTATTTTGGTAGTACCCGATTGGCCTACTCAGCCATGGTTCCCTGTGGTTCTCGACATGGTCTCGGAACCATGTATGTCCATCTCCAAACGGCCGGATTTGTTGGTCCATCCTGTGACAGACGAAAGTCACCCATGCCATGACAGGATAAATCTGTTGATTTGCAGAATTTGAAAAGACCACTTCTGGATTTTGGGCTGACGGACCGAACCATGAACATGATCACGGCGGCATACAGGGAGTCCACCAGAAAACAATATCTGTCATATATCAGAAAATGGGAGATATACTGTACCAGGACCAACATCACATACAACACGGCTACAGTGACGAATGTACTGGAATTCTTGACTAGGCTTCACTTTGACGAAGGTCTAAGCTACAGTGCCATTAACTGTGCCAGGAGTGCCCTATCAGCTTACTTGTGGCAGGGATTAGAACACCATACTGTTGGATCTCACCCTCTGGTATCAAAACTAATGAGGGGTATCTTCAACACTAATCCCCCTAGGGCTAGGTACTCCCAGATTTGGGATGTGAGTGTTGTCCAAACGTTGCTCAGGGGTTGGTCACCAGCAACGTCCCTGTCTCTGGATAAACTAACACATAAAATTATCATGATGGTGGCACTAGTCTCGGCACAACGGGTCCAGTCACTGCACAAATTAAGGCTGGACACGATGGCCATATAAACCATCAAAATAACTTTTTGCATTTATGAATTGGTGAAACAAAATAGGCCTGGATCATCAGGCCTCAAATTGGAGTTCCGAGCATACCCCATAGATGTTTGTCTATGCATAGTGACGCATCTACTACATTATATAGAAGTCACAAAATATCTTAGGCAAGGAAATGGCATTGCTGCTCAGTCATAAACAGCCTCGTAAAAGGGTACCAGTGCAAACCATATCAAGGTGGCTTAGACAGGTTTTGGGAGCTGCAGGGGTGGATACTGATGTTTTTAAATCTCATTCCACCAGGGCTGCAGCAACATCGGCAACAAGGGAGTTAGAAGTTCCCATGGACCACATCCTGGGTACAGCAGGATGGTCTAGAGAAAGGACCTTTCAGCAATTTTATAGTGACGTTGAGGGCCCTCCACGCCCAACCCTCTATCATAAAGGTCAACTGGTATTCTACTTCTCTTACCTTACTATGTTTAGTTCAACTATTGTTGTCTGTGATTTCACACCGCTGCTTTGAAGATTGACGCGCATGCGTGCTGGCGGGGTCTTCACGTAATCCCTCAACATTACTTCTCATAAAATAAAGATCAAACTTCAAACTGGTAAGTTCTCGTTTCATCTTACTATTTATTTGTGCAGAACAGTGATGGAAGTCTGACTCATCATTCATGCTGTCAACCGAGGTGAATATTGTCAAGCCAAGAGATGGGGCCTCACGGTCCTTCGCAATTCCCACACATTTCATGCTTTGTGAAGCAATGCAGCTGTCAAGTACATCAAACTTCATTGCGCAACCCACTTTCAAAACAAAGAAAGAGGAAATTCACACTTGCTTAATAGATTTGGAGCAACACTGAACAACACCTTGTCAGTGAGCGCAAAAGTTGGCAGCGCTGGCAGAAGTGACAGGCCACCGTTTGGCTGCCTCAAGACTAATTTAGATCAGTTTAGTTTAGAGATACAGCAAGGTCCACCGAGTCTGCACCGACCAGCGATCCCCGCACACTAACACTATCCTACACACTCTGGGGACAATTTGCATTCACACCAAGACAATTAACCTATAAACCTGTACATCTTTGGAGTGTGGGAAGAAAGCGAAGATCTCGGAGAAAACCCACGCAGGTCACGGGGAGAATTACAAAGACCGCCGCGCCAGCGTGCTGCCCTGAATCATCACTCCGAAAGAATTAAAGTGGCGGATCTGCCAGTATTTCCAACACTCTCTGTTTTCCATCTTATCTTCCATTGTGGAACTTTGCAATGTTGAATCCTAGAAATATACATAGATACAGCTTGGAAACAGGCCCTTCGGCCCATCGAGTTCATGCCATTTAATGATCACCCATTCACACTGGTTCAGAGGACAATTAACAGTACATACCCACCCGTCTTTGTGAAACCGGAGCACCTGGAGGAAACCCACGCGGTCACAGGGAGAATGAGAAACTCCACACACACAGACAGCACCCGAGGTCAGGCTTCCACCATTTCAATTTCAAACTGAAAAATGCAAAAGCTTCCTACGGTGGGAGGAGGGACACCACCCTCACCCCCCCCCCTCCTCCTACGCTGCACACCCTCGCAATTTCTCACTCTCACATCTCACCCAATGTTGACAGCCCTGTTTTATATACCTCTATAAGATCATTCCTCATGATTTTATATACCTCTGTAAAATCAACCCTGTCCTCCAAGGAATAGTCCTAGACTGCTCAACCTCTCCCTATAGCCTAGACCCTTGAGTGAAAAAGTTACCCTGAGGTCTTGCTCAAATCTTTCCCCTCTCAACGTAAGCATGTGTCATCTAGTTTTAGATCCTCTGAGGCCCATTTCTGTTCCTAGAAAAGATGAACATGAGACTTGCCTTAAAATCCTTTACTATTAGAAGACGTTTTAAGATATTCTACAACTGCACTTGGACATGAAATGACTCCTACTTGTATGTGGTTGAATGTAGGTGTATGTGGTTGAAACTAAACGAGAAATTATCCAAACTATTTCTTCGTGAGAAGCCACAAAGGTATCTGCTAAACATTTGCATTTCTTGTCCAGATGCCGAGTGCCATTGGGCAGACACGAATGCCAATCGGAGGAGGAAGACGTTTTGCAGCAAGGTGGAAGGATATGGGAGGATCTGCAGCTGTAAGGATCCAGCACCTATTGAATTTAACCCTGAGCCTGTGAGTTTCTATTTTTTCCCAGTGAACTGTTTTATCACGGTGCTTTCAGTATTTTCAATCAATTGATTTCAAGTGGCTCATCTGTTATAATGGGCTTGATAAGATAGCTGTGATGGCAATATGAAGTCAATTTAATATACTGTTTAGTGATTAAAACATAAATAAATTCTGAACTGTCCATCTTGATTTTCAGTTGAGTATGTATACCATTCCTGCCATTGATTCCATTCAATGCTCCAGAACATTCCCACCAATGTGTATCACCTAATTATTTTGCTTATGGATTTTCATTATTTAAAACTTTGAGAAATAAATCAATTTGCCCGATCGGTAGACGGCACAGAAATGTCGGATACACAAAAAGACGCACTGGCACTTCTCTGCAACACGCAGTTCGAAATAAACTGCCTCAGGAAGAATGCAATCCGACCTGCCCTGAACCCCAAATTTGCAGGGTTGTGCAAGACCAGTAACACACAGCCACCGATTCTGCTATTTGGGGACAACCTATCAAAACAGGTCAAGGAGCTCGATGAGGAGGCAAAAGCCTTCGGGCTCATGAAGGCAACATCATCGGGCAAGAGCTCTCATCTTCGGCGGCAGCACCCCTACACATCCACCAGCAGACCACGGTACCCAGAAGCTGGTGAAATCGCGAAGGCCGTACAATCAGGACAAAGGTCTTTTTTAGACCACGGTCCAGAACGTCCTTCGTGGAAAAGGCGCCAACCCTGCACTGCAGCTCCTCTACCTCCCAGGAGACAGAAATGGAAGAAATGAACACTCCACTGGTAACTATGGAGGTAGGTGGGTCTGGTTCCTTCCAGACAAATTGGGGGTAGGTTACACTTATTTTGGAAGGCATGGAGTTCTATAACTTCTGACCCTTATATACTGCACAGTATCCAGGGGTATAAAATTGAATTTATTCATAAAATCCTTCCTCTGGTTCAGCATGCACCTAGCCGAATATTTGTGCTTTCACAACAGGAGAAATTGGAAGGTCATGCAGAACTGGTGAGGCTATATGCTAAAGGTGTAATTGAGAGATCCCAACACGACTCCCTAGAATTTGTGTCTAATATCTTCACAAAAAATAAAAAAGATGGTGGATGCCGCATCGTCATCATCGATTTGACAAAGCTGAATATGTTTGTGCAGTATACTCATTTCAAAATGGAAACCTTTGTTACTGCCAAACAATTGATTTCTGAAGGTTACTTCATGGCTTGCATCGATTTAAAAGATGCATACTATTCGGTGCCTATACAGAAGGATCACCGCCTATATCTGAAGTTTAACTGGATGGGGCAGTAATGGCAGTATAAAGCGTTGCCTAATGAATTAACATCAGCCCCCAGACTATTTACTAAAATATTAAAACCAGCCCTGGCGTTTCTCCGAAAACAGAAACATATTGTCATGGCATATCTGGATGATATATTAATTGTGGGAAAGACTCTGGATTTAGTTAAATCAGCTGTATCAGCTGCCAAACTCTTGTTTGAGAAACTGGGGTTCATCATCCATCCAGATAAATCTAAGTTGACGCCTTCTACGACAATGGATTACTTAGGGTTCACTATTAACTCAGTTCACATGTCTGTGACTTTGCCAAGGGACAAGGCAGCAGACTTAATGGAGGCCCGTAACAGCCTTGTTGTCATCCATCTATCAACCGACAAGTAGCATGGGTGATTGGTAACCTTGTGACTGCTTTTCCAGCCACAGTTTGGACCTTTGCATTACCAACATTGACAGAGAGCAAAGGTGCAAGCACTCAAACATCATGCTGGTCATTTCGACGGACCAATGCAGCTACCAGCTAAAACAATTTTAGAATTACAATGGTGGAGGCAAAACATTCGGCATTGTTCCAGCCCCATCATTGTCAGCAACCCTTCAGTTGTGTTACAAACTGATGCCTGCGCTCGCGGTTGGGGTGCTACTAATACCATCTCCAGCTGTGGTGGCAGATGGGATGCACATGAATCATCTTTACTTCAAGCACTTGGTAATATCTATTTAGAGATGGTGGGTGCGTTCTATGGGCTAAAGGCGTACTGCTCAAAAATGCACCACCTGCATGTTCGCCTACAGATTGATAATACCACTGTGATGGCGTATATTAATCATACGGGTGGAATCAAATCGATATCATGTGATAATCTGGCTAATACGATTTGGTAATGGTGTATCAACAGAAATATTTGGATATCAGCTATTTACCTACCAGGTAAACTCAATACAGTGGCAGACACCAGGTCACGAAAATTCAATGACAACACCGAATGGATGTTGGATCACAAAGTGTTTGCTGATATTGTAGCGCGATATGGAACACCAGATATCGATCTATTCGCATCTAGGCTTAATCACCAGTTGCCAACATATGTTGCTTGGGAACCAGACCCTGGGGCAGCAGCGATGGACGCATTCTCGCTGCACTAGGGAAAATTGTTTTTCTATGCATTTTCCCCCTTCTGCCTCATCAGTCGGGTCTTACGCAAAATACAACAAGTCAGGTATTTTGGTAGTACCCGATTGGCCTGCTCAGCCATGGTTCCCTGTGGTTCTCGACATGGTCTCGGAACCATGTATGTCCATCTCCAAACGGCCGGATTTGTTGGTCCATCCTGTGACAGGCGAAAGTCACCCATGCCATGACAGGATAAATCTGTTGATTTGCAGAATTTGAAAAGACCACTTCTGGATTTTGGGCTGACGGACCGAACCATGAACTTGATCACGGCGGCATACAGGGAGTCCACCAGAAAACAATATCTGTCATATATCAGAAAATGGGAGATATACTGTACCAGGACCAACATCACATACAACACGGCTACAGTGACGAATGTACTGGAATTCTTGACTAGACTTCACTTTGACGAAGGTCTAAGCTACAATGCCATTAACTGTGCCAGGAGTGCCCTATCAGCTTACTTGAGGCAGGGATTAGAACACCATACTGTTGGATCTCACCCTCTGGTATCAAAACTAATGAGGGGTATCTTCAACTCTAATCCCCCTAGGGCTAGGTACTCCCAGATGTGGGATGTGAGTGTTGTCCAAACGTTGCTCAGGGGTTGGTCACCAGCAACGTCCCTGTCTCTGGATAAACTAACACATAAAATTATCATGCTGATGGCACTAGTCTCGGCACAACGGGTCCAGTCACTGCACAAATTAAGGCTGGACACGATGGCCATATAAACCATCAAAATAACTTTTTGCATTTATGAATTGGTGAAACAAAATAGGCCTGGATCATCAGGCCTCAAATTGGAGTTCCGAGCATACCCCATAGATGTTTGTCTATGCATAGTGACGCATCTACTACATTATATAGGTCACAAAATATCTTAGGCAAGGAAATGGCATTGCTGCTCAGTCATAAACAGCCTCATAAAAGGGTACCAGTGCAAACCATATCAAGGTGGCTTAGACCGGTTTTGGGAGCTGCAGGGGTGGATACTGATGTTTTTAAATCTCATTCCACCAGGGCTGCAGCAACATCGGCAACAAGGGAGTAGGAAGTTCCCATGGACCACATCCTGGGTACAGCAGGATGGTCTAGAGAAAGGACCTTTCAGCAATTTTATAGTGACGTTGAGGGCCCTCCACGCCCAACCCTCTATCATAAAGGTCAACTGGTATTCTACTTCTCTTACCTTACTATGTTTAGTTCAACTATTGTTGTCTGTGATTTCACACCGCTGCTTTGAAGATTGACGCGCATGCGTGCTGGCGGGGTCTTCACGTAATCCCTCAACATTACTCCTCATAAAATAAAGATCAAACTTCAAACTGGTAAGTTCTCGTTTCATCTTACTATTTATTTGTGCAGAACAGTGATGGAAGTCTGACTCATCATTCATGCTGTCAACCGAGGTGAATATTGTCAAGCCAAGAGATGGGGCCTCACGGTCCTTCGCAATTCCCACACATTTCATGCTTCGTGAAGCAATGCAGCTGTCAAGTACATCACACCTTCATTGCGCAACCCACTTTCAAAACAAAGAAAGAGGAAATTCACACTTGCTTAATAGATTTGGAGCAACACTGAACAACACCTTGTCAGTGAGCGCAAAAGTTGGCAGCGCTGGCAGAAGTGACAGGCCACCGTTTGGCTGCCTCAAGACTAATTTAGATCAGTTTAGTTTAGAGATACAGCAAGGACCACTGAGTCTGCACCGACCAGCGATCCCCGCACACTAACACTATCCTACACACTCTGGGGACAATTTGCATTCACACCAAGACAATTAACCTATAAACCTGTACATCTTTGGAGTGTGGGAAGAAAGCGAAGATCTCGGAGAAAACCCACGCAGGTCACGGGGAGAATTACAAAGACCGCCGCGCCAGCGTGCTGCCCTGAATCATCACTCCGAAAGAATTAAAGTGGCGGATCTGCCAGTATTTCCAACACTCTCTGTTTTCCATCTTATCTTCCATTGTGGAACTTTGCAATGTTGAATCCTAGAAATATGCATAGATACAGCTTGGAAACAGGCCCTTCGGCCCATCGAGTTCATGCCATTTAATGATCACCCATTCACACTGGTTCAGAGGACAATTAACAGTACATACCCACCCGTCTTTGTGAAACCGGAGCACCTGGAGGAAACCCACGCGGTCACAGGGAGAATGAGAAACTCCACACACACAGACAGCACCCGAGGTCAGGCTTCCACCATTTCAATTTCAAACTGAAAAATGCAAAAGCTTCCTACGGTGGGAGGGGGGACACCACCCTCACCCACCCCCCCCCCCCTCCTCCTACGCTGCACACCCTCGCAATTTCTCACTCTCACATCTCACCCAATGTTGACAGCCCTGTTTTATATACCTCTATAAGATCATTCCTCATGATTTTATATACCTCTGTAAAATCAACCCTGTCCTCCAAGGAATAGTCCTAGACTGCTCAACCTCTCCCTATAGCCTAGACCCTTGAGTGAAAAAGTTACCCTGAGGTCTCGCTCAAATCTTTCCCCTCTCAACGTAAGCATGTCATCTAGTTTTAGATCCTCTGAGGCCCATTTCTGTTCCTAGAAAAGATGAACATGAGACTTGCCTTAAAATCCTTTACTATTAGAAGACGTTTTAAGATATTCTACAACTGCACTTGGACATGAAATGACTCCTACTTGGTTAGGTGTATGTGGTTGAAACTAAACGAGAAATTATCCAAACTATTTCTTCGTGAGAAGCCACAAAGGTATCTGCTAAACATTTGCATTTCTTGTCCAGATGCCGAGTGCCATTGGGCAGACACGAATGCCAATCGGAGGAGGAAGACGTTTTGCAGCAAGGTGGAAGGATATGGGAGGATCTGCAGCTGTAAGGATCCAGCACCTATTGAATTTAACCCTTAGCCTGTGAGTTTCTATTTTTTCCCAGTGAACTGTTTTATCACGGTGCTTTCAGTATTTTCAATCAATTGATTTCAAGTGGCTCATCTGTTATAATGGGCTTGATAAGATAGCAGTGATGGCAATATGAAGTCAATTTATTATACTGTTTAGTGATTAAAACATAAATAAATTCTGAACTGTCCATCTTGATTTTCAGTTGAGTATGTATACCATTCCTGCCATTGATTCCATTCAATGCTCCAGAACATTCCCACCAATGTGTATCACCTAATTATTTTGCTTATGGATTTTCATTATTTAAAACTTTGAGAAAGAAATTAATTTGCCCGATCGGTAGACGGCACAGAAATGTCGGATACACAACAAGACGCACTGGCACTTCTCTGCAACACGCAGTTCGAAATAAACTGCCTCAGGAAGAATGCAATCTGACCTGCCCTGAACCCCAAATTTGCAGGGTTGTGCAAGACCAGTAACACACAGCCACCGATTCTGCTATTTGGGGACAACCTATCGAAACAGGTCAAGGAGCTCGATGAGGAGGCAAAAGCCGTCGGGCTCATGAAGGCAACATCATCGGGCAAGAGCTCTCATCTCCGGCGGCAGCACCCCTACACATCCACCAGCAGACCACGGTACCCAGAAGCTGGTGAAATCGCGAAGGCCGTACAATCAGGACAAAGGTCTTTTTTAGACCACGGTCCAGAACGTCCTTCGTGGAAAAGGCGCCAACCCTGCACTGCAGCTCCTCTACCTCCCAGGAGACAGAAATGGAAGAAATGAACACTCCACTGGTAACTATGGAGGTAGGTGGGTCTGGTTCCTTCCAGAACATAGGGGGTGTAAGTTCTACACAAATTGGGGGTAGGTTACACTTATTTTGGAAGGCATGGAGTTCTATAACTTCTGACCCTTATATACTGCACAGTATCCAGGGGTATAAAATTGAATTTATTCATAAAATCCTTCCTCTGGTTCAGCATGCACCTAGCCGAATATTTGTGCTTTCACAACAGGAGAAATTGGAAGGTCATGCAGAACTGGTGAGGCTATATGCTAAAGGTGTAATTGAGAGATCCCAACACGACTCCCTAGAATTTGTGTCTAATATCTTCACAAAAAATAAAAAAGATGGTGGATGCCGCATCATCATCATCGATTTGACAAAGCTGAATATGTTTGTGCAGTATACTCATTTCAAAATGGAAACCTTTGTTACTGCCAAACAATTGATTTCCGAAGGTTACTTCATGGCTTGCATCGATTTAAAAGATGCATACTATTCGGTGCCTATACAGAAGGATCACCGCCTATATCTGAAGTTTAACTGGATGGGGCACACTGGCAGTATAAAGCGTTGCCTGATGAATTAACATCAGCCCCCAGACTATTTACTAAAATATTAAAACCAGCCCTGGCGTTTCTCCGAAAACAGAAACATATTGTCATGGCATATCTGGATGATATATTAATTGTGGGAAAGACTCTGGATTTAGTTAAATCAGCTGTATCAGCTGCCAAACTCTTGTTTGAGAAACTGGGGTTCATCATCCATCCAGATAAATCTAAGTTGACGCCTTCTACGACAATGGATTACTTAGGGTTCACTATTAACTCGGTTCACATGTCTGTGACTTTGCCAAGGGACAAGGCAGCAGACTTAATGGAGGCCTGTAACAGCCTTGTTGTCATCCATCTATCAACCGACAAGTAGCATGGGTGATTGGTAACCTTGTGACTGCTTTTCCAGCCACAGTTTGGACCTTTGCATTACCAACATTTACAGAGAGCAAAGGTGCAAGCACTCAAACATCATGCTGGTCATTTCGACAGACCAATGCAGCTACCAGCTAAAGCAATTTTAGAATTACAATGGTGGAGGCAAAACATTCGGCATTGTTCCAGCCCCATCATTGTCAGCAACCCTTCAGTTGTGTTACAAACTGATGCCTGCGCTCGCGGTTGGGGTGCTACTAATACCATCTCCAGCTGTGGTGGCAGATGGGATGCACATGAATCATCTTTACTTCAAGCACTTGGTATAATCTATTTAGAGATGGTGGGTGCGTTCTATGGGCTAAAGGCGTACTGCTCAAAAATGCACCACCTGCATGTTCGCCTACAGATTGATAATACCACTGTGATGGCGTATATTAATCATACGGGTGGAATCAAATCGATATCATGTGATAATCTGGCTAATACGATTTGGTAATGGTGTATCGACAGAAATATTTGGATATCAGCTATTTACCTACCAGGTAAACTCAATACAGTGGCAGACACCAGGTCACGAAAATTCAATGACAACACCGAATGGATGTTGGATCACAAAGTGTTTGCTGATATTGTAGCGCGATATGGAACACCAGATATCGATCTATTCGCATCTAGGCTTAATCACCAGTTGCCAACATATGTTGCTTGGGAACCAGACCCTGGGGCAGCAGCGATGGACGCATTCTCGCTGCACTGGGGAAAATTGTTTTTCTATGCATTTTCCCCCTTCTGCCTCATCAGTCGGGTCTTACGCAAAATACAACAAGTCAGGTATTTTGGTAGTACCCGATTGGCCTACTCAGCCATGGTTCCCTGTGGTTCTCGACATGGTCTCGGAACCATGTATGTCCATCTCCAAACGGCCGGATTTGTTGGTCCATCCTGTGACAGGCGAAAGTCACCCATGCCATGACAGGATAAATCTGTTGATTTGCAGAATTTGAAAAGACCACTTCTGGATTTTGGGCTGACGGACCGAACCATGAACATGATCACGGCGGCATACAGGGAGTCCACCAGAAAACAATATCTGTCATATATCAGAAAATGGGAGATATACTGTACCAGGACCAACATCACATACAACACGGCTACAGTGACGAATGTACTGGAATTCTTGACTAGACTTCACTTTGACGAAGGTCTAAGCTACAATGCCATTAACTGTGCCAGGAGTGCCCTATCAGCTTACTTGAGGCAGGGATTAGAACACCATACTGTTGGATCTCACCCTCTGGTATCAAAACTAATGAGGGGTATCTTCAACACTAATCCCCCTAGGGCTAGGTACTCCCAGATTTGGGATGTGAGTGTTGTCCAAACGTTGCTCAGGGGTTGGTCACCAGCAACGTCCCTGTCTCTGGATAAACTAACACATAAAATTATCATGATGATGGCACTAGTCTCGGCACAACGGGTCCAGTCACTGCACAAATTAAGGCTGGACACGATGGCCATATAAACCATCAAAATAACTTTTTGCATTTATGAATTGGTGAAACAAAATAGGCCTGGATCATCAGGCCTCAAATTGGAGTTCCGAGCATACCCCATAGATGTTTGTCTATGCATAGTGACGCATCTACTACATTATATAGAAGTCACAAAATATCTTAGGCAAGGAAATGGCATTGCTGCTCAGTCATAAACAGCCTCATAAAAGGGTACCAGTGCAAACCATATCAAGGTGGCTTAGACAGGTTTTGGGAGCTGCAGGGGTGGATACTGATGTTTTTTTAAATCTCATTCCACCAGGGCTGCAGCAACATCGGCAACAAGGGAGTTGGAAGTTCCCATGGACCACATCCTGGGTACAGCAGGATGGTCTAGAGAAAGGACCTTTCAGCAATTTTATAGTGACGTTGAGGGCCCTCCACGCCCAACCCTCTATCATAAAGGTCAACTGGTATTCTACTTCTCTTACCTTACTATGTTTAGTTCAACTATTGTTGTCTGTGATTTCACACCGCTGCTTTGAAGATTGACGCGCATGCGTGCTGGCGGGGTCTTCACGTAATCCCTCAACATTACTCCTCATAAAATAAAGATCAAACTTCAAACTGGTAAGTTCTCGTTTCATCTTACTATTTATTTGTGCAGAACAGTGATGGAAGTCTGACTCATCATTCATGCTGTCAACCGAGGTGAATATTGTCAAGCCAAGAGATGGGGCCTCACGGTCCTTCGCAATTCCCACACATTTCATGCTTCGTGAAGCAATGCAGCTGTCAAGTACATCACACCTTCATTGCGCAACCCATTTTCAAAACAAAAAAAGAGGAAATTCACACTTGCTTAATAGATTTGGAGCAACACTGAACAACACCTTGTCAGTGAGCGCAAAAGTTGGCAGCGCTGGCAGAAGTGACAGGCCACCGTTTGGCTGCCTCAAGACTAATTTAGATCAGTTTAGTTTAGAGATACAGCAAGGACCACCGAGTCTGCACCGACCAGCGATCCCTGCACACAAACACTATCCTACACACACTGGGGACAATTTGCATTCACACCAAGACAATTAACCTATAAACCTGTACATCTTTGGAGTGTGGGAAGAAAGCGAAGATCTCGGAGAAAACCCACGCAGGTCACGGGGAGAATTACAAAGACCGCCGCGCCAGCGTGCTGCCCTGAATCATCACTCCGAAAGAATTAAAGTGGCGGATCTGCCAGTATTTCCAACACTCTCTGTTTTCCATCTTATCTTCCATTGTGGAACTTTGCAAAGTTGAATCCTAGAAATATACATAGATACAGCTTGGAAACAGGCCCTTCAGCCCATCGAGTTCATGCCATTTAATGATCACCCATTCACACTGGTTCAGAGGACAATTAACAGTACATACCCACCCGTCTTTGTGAAACCGGAGCACCTGGAGGAAACCCACGCGGTCACAGGGAGAATGAGAAACTCCACACACACAGACAGCACCCGAGGTCAGGCTTCCAACATTTCAATTTCAAACTGAAAAATGCAAAAGCTTCCTACGGTGGGAGGGGGGACACCACCCTCACCCCCCCCCCCTCCTCCTACGCTGCACACCCTCGCAATTTCTCACTCTCACATCTCACCCAATGTTGACAGCCCTGTTTTATATACCTCTATAAGATCATTCCTCATGATTTTATATACCTCTGTAAAATCAACCCTGTCCTCCAAGGAATAGTCCTAGACTGCTCAACCTCTCCCTATAGCCTAGACCCTTGAGTGATAAAGTTACCCTGAGGTCTCGCTCAAATCTTTCCCCTCTCAACGTAAGCATGTGTCATCTAGTTTTAGATCCTCTGAGGCCCATTTCTGTTCCTAGAAAAGATGAACATGAGACTTGCCTTAAAATCCTTTACTATTAGAAGATGTTTTAAGATATTCTACAACTGCACTTGGACATGAAATGACTCCTACTTGGTTAGGTGTATGTGGTTGAAACTAAACGAGAAATTATCCAAACTATTTCTTCGTGAGAAGCCACAAAGGTAACTGCTAAACATTTGCATTTCTTGTCCAGATGCCGAGTGCCATTGGGCAGACACGGATGCCAATGGGAGGAGGAAGACGTTTTGCAGCAAGGTGGAAGGATATGGGAGCATCTGCAGCTGTAAGGATCCAGCACCTATTGAATTTAACCCTGAGCCTGTGAGTTTCTATTTTTTCCCAGTGAACTGTTTTATCACGGTGCTTTCAGTATTTTCAATCAATTGATTTCAAGTGGCTCATCTGTTATAATGGACTTGATAAGATAGCAGTGATGGCAATATGAAGTCAATTTATTATACTGTTTAGTGATTAAAACATAAATAAATTCTGAACTGTCCATCTTGATTTTCAGTTGAGTATGTATACCATTCCTGCCATTGATTCCATTCAATGCTCCAGAACATTCCCACCAATGTGTATCACCTAATTATTTTGCTTATGGATTTTCATTATTTAAAACTTTGAGAAAGAAATTAATCTGAAAACAAGGGAGAAAAGTGCTCATGAGACGCTGTATATGACTGGTGAATCGTCAAAATGACTTGGAGTCATAGAGTTATACAGCATGGAAATAATGCTAGCCATACTACTTCAACACAACTTGTCCATGCAGACTTAGTTGGCATTCTGAGTTAGTCCCACTTACCTGCATTAGGATGGTATCCCCCTGGGTCCCTCTGTCTGTCTGTCTGTCTGTCTGTCTGTCTGTCTGTCTGTCTGTCTGTCTGTCTGTCTGTCTGTCTGTCTGTCTGTCTGTCTGTCTGTCTGTCTGTCTGTCTGTCTGTCTATCTATCTATCTATCTATCTATCTATCTTATAAAAGTCTGTGCCTGTCGCCTGCAGTCCGTCCGGCTGCCTTTTTGCGTTTTGATTTGTTTCCATCGTGTGATGTCACAGTGCCCAATGCTCGCAGATGTCCAATCACAATGCCCAATGCTAGCAGATGTCCAATCGGAATGGATCCATTTAAATGGCCGGCTGCCGGCTGCATTTCTTCCTTTGATTCACTGCAACTCCGAAACCAGACGCAGAATCGCCGACATCTTTTCCATTTCGGCAGAGATTTCACTTTTCTTTCTAAGTATCCGCTCCTCATTACATTTCGTCATGTTTAAGTACACGTTTTTAATCAAATCCTTCCCCCCCCCCCCCCCCAATATTTCAAAAATAAACTGGCTTCTCACCCATAGAAGCAGCACCAGCCCCAGCCCCTGGTGAACGTTCCATCGTGTGATGTCACAATGCCCAATGCTCACATATGTCCAATCGGAATGGATTCATTTACATATGCCTTTGCAGGAGCCCCAGCCAATGGTGAACATTCCATTGTGTGATGTCACAATGCCCAATGTTCACACATGTCCAATCGGAACTTAAGAGGGAGTTAGATGTGGCCCTTGTGGCTAAAGGGATCAGGGGGTATGGAGAGAAGGCAGGTACAGGATACTGAGTTGGATGATCAGCCATGATCATATTGAATGGTGGTGCAGGCTCAAAGGGCCGAATGGCCTACTCCTGCACTTAATTTCTATGTTTCTATGTTTCCCTCTCATCACCCCTCTCCCTCTCCCACCCATCCCTCTCTCCCCCACCCCTCTTCCCTCTCTATCCCACCCCCTTCCCTCTCTCCCCCGCCCCCTTCCCCTACCCCTCTGTCCCTCTTCCAACACTCCCCCTACCCCTCCCTCCCCACTCTTCCACTTCTCTCCCCTTACTCCACCCCTCTCCCTCCCCCACCCCTCTCTTCCTCTCCCTTTCCCTCTCTCCCCACCCCTTCCTCTTACCCCTCTGTTCCTCTTCCACCACTCCCCCGTCCCTCTTCCACCACTCCCGCTTCCCCTCCCTCCCTCCCCACTCTTCCACTTCTCTCCCCCTTCTCTTCTCCCCCTCCCTCTCCCTCTGTCGCCCACCCCTTCCCTCTCTCCCCGCCCCCTTCCCGCTATCCCTCTGTCCGTCTTCCATCACTCCCCCTACCCCTCTCCTCCTCCCTCCCCTCTTCCACTTCTCTCCCCCCCACCCCCTCCACTCTCCCTCCCCACTCTTTCCCCTCTCTCCCCCCACCCCTCTCCCCCTCCCTCCCTCCCTCTTCCCCTCCCTCCCCATCCCCCCCTCCCCCACATCTCTCTCCCCATCCCCCTCTCTCACCCCCTCCCCCGCTCTCCTTTCTCTCCCAAATCTGTCCCGTTTCCTCCTCCTCCTCTCCCCTCCCTCCCCTCTTCTCACCCCCCCTCCCCCCACCTGTGTGTTTGGGGGGTGGTTAATGTGAGTGTTATGCCGCAGCCCCAGCCCCAGCCCCAGCCCCAGCCCCAGCCCCAGCCCCAGCCCCAGCCCCTGGTGAACGATCCATTGTGTGATGTCACAATGCCCAATGCTCAAAGACATTGTTGCCATAGAGGGAGTACAGAGAAGGTTCACCAGACTGATTCCTGGGATGTCAGGACTTTCATATGAATAAATACTGGATAGACTTGGCTTGTACTCGCTAGATTTTAGAAGATTGAGGGGGTATCTTATAGAAACTTACAAAATTCTTAAGGGGTTGGACAGGCTAGATGCAGGAAGATTGTTCCAGATGTTGCGGAAGTCCAGAACAAGGGGTCACAGTTTAAGGATAAGGGGTAAATCTTTTAGGACCGAGATGAGAAAAACATTTTTCACAGACCCTACCCCTCTCCTCCTCCCTCCCCACTCCTCCACTTTTCTCCCCCCTTCCCCACTCTTTCCCCTCTCCACCCCCACCCCTCTCCCCCTCCCTCCCCCCTCCCCTCCCTCCCCATCCCCCCCTCCCCCACATCTCTCTCCCCATCCCCTTCTCTCACCCCTTACCCCGCTCTCCTTTCTCTCCCAAATCTGTCCCGTTTCCTCCTCCTCCTCTCCCCTCCCTCCCCTCTTCTCACCCCCCCTCCCCCCACCTGTGTGTTTGGGGGGTGGTCAATGTGAGTGTGATGCCGCAGCCGCCTCCCCCCCCCCAATATTTCAAAAAATACTGGCTTCTCACCCATAGAAGCAGCCACAGGCCCTGGTGAACGTTCCATCGTGTGATGTCACAATGCCCAATGCTCAAAGACATTGTTGCCATAGTGGGAGTACAGAGAAAGTTCACCAGACTGATTCCTGGGATGTCAGGACTTTCATATGAAGAAAGACTGGATAGACTCAGCTTGTACTCGCTAGATTTTAGAAGATTGAGGGGGTATCTTATAGACTTACAAAATTCTTAAGGGGTTGGACAGACTAGATGCAGGAAGATTGTTCCCGATGTTGGGGAAGTCCAGAACAAGGGATCACAGTTTAAGGATAAGGGGTAAATCTTTTAGGACCGAGATGAGAAAAACATTTTTCACACAGAGAGTGGTGAATCTCTGGAATTCACTGGCACAGAAGGTAGTTGAGGCCAGTTCATTGGCTATATTTAAGAGGGAGTTAGATCTGGCCCTTGTGGCTAAAGGTATCAGGGGGTATGGAGAGAAGGCAGGTACAGGATACTGAGTTGGATGATAAGCCATGATCATATTGAATGGTGGTGCAGGCTCGTAGGGCCAAATGGCCTACTCCTGCACTTAATTTCTATGTTTCCCTCTCAACACCCCTCTCACTCTCCCACCCATCCCTCTCTCCCCCACCCCCTTCCCTCTCTACCCCACCCCCTTCCCTCTCTCCCCCCGCCCCCTTCCCCATACCGCTCTGTCCCTCTTCCACCACTCCCCCTACCCCTCCCTCCCCACTCTTCCACTTCTCTCCCCTTACCCCACCCCTCTTCCTCCACCACCCCTCTCTCTTCCCTTCCCTTCCCCTCTCTCCCCCACCCCTTCCCCTACCCCTCTGTTCCTCTTCCACCACTCCCCCGTCCCTCTTCCACCACTCCCGCTACCCCTCTACCCCTCCCTCCCTCCCTCCCCACTCCTCTCCCCCTCTCCCTCTCCTCATCCCTCCCCCACCCCCCTTCCCTCTCTTCCCCACCCCCTTCCCTCTCTACCCCACCCCCTTCCCTCTCTCCCCCACCCCCTTCCCCCTACCCCTCTGTCCCTCTTCCATCACTCCCCCTACCCCTCTCCTCCTCCCTCCCCACTCTTCCTCTTCTCTCCCCCTTCCCCCTCCTCTCTCCCCACTCCTTCCCTTCTCTCCCCCCACCCCTCTCCCCCTCCCTCCATCCTCCCCTCCCTCCCCATCCCCCCCTCCCCCACATCTCTCTCCCGATCCCCCTCTCTCACCTCCTACCCCGCTCTCCTTTCCCTCCCAAATCTGTCCCGTTTCCTCCTCCTCCTCCTCTCCCCTCCCTCCCCTCTTCTCACCTCCCCTCCCCCTACCTGTGTGTTTGGGGGGTGGTTAATGTGAGTGTGATGCTGCAGCCCCCCCCCTCCCCCCGCAAACGCCGTTAGGGAAACAGACCCAACGGGTCTGCACTTGGTCTAGTTATTATATAAAAGTCTGTGGCTGCCGCCTGCCGTCCGTCCGGCTGCCTGTCTGCCTTTTGATTCGTTCCCATCGTGTGATGTCACAATGCCCGATGCTCGCAGATGTTCAATCGGGATGGATCCATTTACATATGCCTTTGCACCAGCCCCAGCCCCAGCCCCTGGTGACCGTGTCATCGTGTGATGTCACAATGCCCAATGCCCAAAGACATTCTTGCCATAGAAGGAGTACAGAGAAGGTTCACCAGACTGATTCCTGGGATGTCAGGACTTTCATATGAAGAAAGACTGGATAGACTCGGCTTGTACTCGCTAGAATTTAGAAGATTGAGGGGTGATCTTATAGAATCTTATGTTTCTGTTTCCCTCTCATCACCCCTCTCCCTCTCCCACCTATCCCTCTCTCCCCCACCCCCCTTCACTCTCGACCCCACCACCTTCCCTCTCCCCCCGCCCCCTTCCCCTATCCCTGTCCCTCTTCCACCACTCCCCCTACCCCTCCCACCCCACTCTTCCACTTCTCTCCCCTTCCCCCTCCACTCTCCCTCCCCACTCTTTCCCCACTCTCCCCCACCCCTCTCCCCCTCCCTCCCTCCTCCCCTCCCCTCCCCATCCCTCCCCTCGCACACATCTCTCTTCCCCATCCCCCTCTCTCACCCCCTACCCCGCTCTCCTTTCCCTCCCAAATCTGTCCCGTTTCCTCCTCCTCCTCTCCCCTCCCTCCCCTCTTCTCACCCCCCCCTCCCCCCACTTGTGTGTTTGGGGGGGTGGTTAATGTGAGTGTGATGCCTCAGCCCCCCCTCTCCCGCAAACGCCGTTGGGGAAAAAGACCCAACGGGTCTGCACTTGGTCTAGTTAATGTATAAAACTGTGTGCCTGTCGCCTGCCGTCCGTCCGGCTGCCTTTCTTCCTTTTGATTCGTTTCCATCGTGTGATGTCACAATGCCCAATGCTCGCAGATGTCCAATCACAATGCCCAATGCTCGCAGATGTCCAATCGGAATGGATCCATTTACATGGACGGCTGCCGGCTGCATTTCTTCCTTTGATTCACTGCAACTCCGAAACCAGACGCAGAATCGCCGACATCTTTTCCATTTCGGTAGAGATTTCACTTTTCTTTCCAAGTATCTGCTCCTCATTACATTTCGTCGTGTTTAAGTACATGTTTTTAATCAAATCCTTCCCCCCCCCCCCCCCAATATTTCAAAAATAAACTGGCTTCTCACCCATAGAAGCAGCACCAGCCCCAGCCCCTGGTGAACGTTCCAACGTGTGATTCACAATGCCCAATGCTCACAGATGTCCAATCGGAATGGATCCATTTACATATGCCTTTGCAGGAGCCCCAGCCCCTGGTGAACGTTCCATCGTGTGATGTCACAATGCACAATGGTCAAAGACATCGTTGCCATAGTGACAGTACAGAGAAGGTTCACCAGACTGATTCCTGGGATGTCAGGATTTTCATACGAAGAAAGATTGGATAGACTCGCCTTGTACTCGCTAGATTTTAGAAGATTGAGGGGGTATCTTATAGAAACGTATAAAATTCTTAAGGGCTTGGACAGGCTAGATGCAGGAAGATTGTTCCGGATGTTGGGGAAGACCAGAACAAGGGGTCACAGTTTAAGGATAAGGGGGAAATCCTTTAGGACAGAGATGAGAAAAACATTTTTCACACAGAGAGTGGTGAAGGGTTTCGGCCAAAAACGTTGCACTTTTCCTTCGGTCCATAGATGCTGCTGCACCCGCTGAGTTTATCCAGCTTTTTTGTTGTTGTACCAGCCTCTCTCTCTCTCTGCCCTTTTCTCTTCTCTCGACTCATGCATGCCCACTCCAACCCCTCCCCCCCCCCTTCACCTCTCTCCCCCATCCTCTTCTCCCCCCCCCCCCTCCCCCTCTCCCTCTCCACCCTCCTCCTCTCCTTCCTCACAAAATATTTTTTGTGGGGGCGGGTCCTCAGTGTGTGTGAATGTTTGTGGAGGCGGCCACGCACTCTCCATTCAAGAAGACGCTCATCTGTTTGTGGAGGCGCGTGCTTAGTATGTGACCAAAGATCTTATAGCGGAGCTCTCCGCTACAAGATCTTTGTGCGTGACGACACATGCTCCCCCCCCCCCCCTTTGGTGCAGGAGGCGCGCGCATCATCTGAACGCTCAGCGATTATTCGAATTCTTCACTAACCGTCATTCTGACTTTGCTTGTGAAGAGAAAAGTCCTGAATTGCATTTGTCTGATGCAGGAAGATTGTTCCCGATGTTGGGGAAGTCCAGGACAAGTGGGTCACAGTTTAAGGATAAAGGGGAAATCCTTTAGTACTGAGATGAGGAAAACATTTTTCACACAGATAGTGGTGAGTCTCTGGAACTCTCTGCCACAGAAGGTAGTTGAGGCCAGTTCATTGGTTATATTTAAGAGGGAGTTAGATGTGGCCCTTGTGGCTAAAGGGATCAGGGGGTATGGAGAGAAGGCAGGTACAGGATACTGAGTTGGATGATCAGCCATGATCATATTGAATGGTGGTGCAGGCTCGAAGGGCCGAATGGCCTACTCCTGCACTTAATTTCTGTGCTTCTATGTTTCCCTCTCCTCACCCCTCTCCCTCTCCCACCCATCCCTCTCTCCCCCACCCCCCTTCCCTCTCTACCCCACCCCCTTCCCTCTCTCAACCCGCCCCTTTCCTCCTACCCCTCTGTCCCTCTTCCATCACTCCCCCTACCCCTCTCCTCCTCCCTCCCCACTCTTCCACCTCTCCCCCTTCCCCCTCCACTCTCCCTCCCCACTCTTTCCCCTCTCTCCCCCCACCCCTCTCCTCCTCCCTCCCTCCTCCCCTCACTCCCCATCCCCCCCCTCCCCCACATCTCTCTCCCCATCCCCCTCTCTCACCCCCTACCCCGCTCTCCTGTGTTTGGGGGGTGGTTAATGTGAGTGTGATGCCGCAGCCCCCCCCCCCACCCCGCAAACGCCGTTGGGGAAACAGACCCAACGGGTCTGCACTTGGTCTAGTATATATATATAAATTGTAATTGTATCTGCTTCTGAAGCTTTCTATTCCAGATAGGGACTACCCTCTGAGTGGAAAGGTTACTCCTTAAGTCCCTCTTAAATATTTCCCTTCTTGCCTTAAGCGTGTGCCCACTAGTCTCCTTTAAACTTTGCCCTTCTATGCCCTCTAGTATTTGATATTTCCATCCTGGGAAAAGGTTTCTGACTGGCTACCTTATGCATGCCTCTCATATTTTTTTAACTTACATAGAAACCATACAAAATATGTGCAGGAGGAGGCCATTCGGCCCTTCGAGCCAGTACCGCCATTCACTGTGATCATGACTGATCATCCCCTATCAATAACCCGTGCCTGCCTTCTCCCCATATCCCTTGACTCCACTAGCCCCTAGAGCTCTATCTAACTCTCTCTTAAATCCATCCAGTGATTTGGCCTCCACTGCCTTCTGTGGCAGGGAATTCCATAAATTCACAACTCTCTGGGTGAAAAAGTTTTTTCTCACCTCAGTCTTAAATGACCTCTCCTTTATTCTAAGACTGTAGTCCCTGGTTCTGGACTCGCCCAACATTGGGAACATTTTTCCTGTATCTAGCTTGTCCAGTCTTTTTATAAATTTATATGTTTCCATAAGATCTCCCCTCATCCTCCTAAATTCCAGTGAATACAAGCCTAGTCTTTGCAATCTTTCCTCAAATGACAGTCCCGCCATCCCAGGGATCAATCTTGTGAACCTACGCTGCACTGCCTCAATCACAAGGATGTTCTTGCTCAAATTAGGAGACCAAAACTGTACACAATACTCCAGATGTGGTCTCACCAGAGCCTATACAACTGCAGAAGAACCTCTTTACTGCTATACTGAAATCCTCTTGTTATGAAGGCCAACATTCCATTAGCTTTCTTCACTGCCTGCTGTACCTGCACGCCAACTTTCAGTGACCGGTGTACAAGGACGCCCAGGTCTCGCTGCACCTCCCCCTTACCTAGCCTAACCCCATTGAGATAATAATCTGCCCCCTTGTTTTTGCTGCCAAAGTGGATAACCTCACATTTATCTATATTATACTGCATCTGCCACGCATCTGCCCACTCACTCAACCTGTCCAGGTCACCTCTATAACATCCTCTTCACAGTTCACACTGTCACCCATCTTTGTGTCATCCGCAAACTTGCTAGTGTTGCTCCTAATGCCCTCTTCCAAAACATTAATATATGGTAAACAGTTGCGGTCCCAACACCGAGCCTTGCGGCACTCCACTCGCCATTGCCTGCCATTCTGAAAAGGATCCGTTCACTCCTACTCTTTGCTTCCGGTCTGCCAACCAATTTTCTATCCATGTCAACACCCTACTCCCAATACCATGTGCTCTAATTTTAGTCACCAGTCTCCCATGCGGGACCTTATCAAAGGCTTTCTGAAAGTCTAGATACACTACATCCACTGGCACCCCTTCATCCATTTTACTTGTCACATCCTCAAAAAATTCCAGAAGATTAGTCAAGCATGATTTCCCTTTCATAAATCCATGTTGACTTGGACTAATCCTTTTACTGCTACCCAAATGCCCCATTATTACCTCTTTAATAATTGACTCCAGCATCTTTCCCACCACCGAAGTCAGGCTAACTGGCCTGTAATTCCCCGTTTTCTCTCTCGCTCCTTGCTTAAAAAGTGGGATAACATTAGCTATCCTCCAATCCACAGGAACTGATCCTCAATCTATTGAACATTGGAAAATGATCACCAATGCGTCCACTATTTCTAGAGCCACCTCCCTGAGGACCCCGGGATGCAGACCATCAGGCCCAGGGGATTTATCATCCTTCAGTCCCATTAGCCTACCCAATACCATTTCTCGCCTAATGAAAATTTCTTTCAGTTCCTCTACCCCCTTAGATCCTCTGTTCTCCAGTACATCTGGGAGATTGTTTGTGTCTTCCTTAGTGAAGACAGATCCGAAGTACCTATTCAACTCTTCTGCCATTTCCTTGTTGCCCATAATAATTTCACCCGTGTCTGCCTTCAATGGACCCACATTTGACTTTGCTACTCTTTTTCCCTTAAAATATCTAAAGAAGCTTTCAATGTCCTTCTTTATATTCCTGGCCAGGTTTCCCTCGTACTTCATCTTTTCAGCCCGTATTGCCCGTTTTGTTTCCTTCTGTTATCCTATGAAAGTTTCCCAATCCTCTGGCTTCCGGCTACTCTTTGCTGTGTTATACATCTTTTCTTTTAGTTTTATTCTATCCCTAACTTCTCTTGTCAGCCACGGTTGCCTCCTACTTCCCTTTCTTCATTTCTTCCTTTTTGGAATGAAATGATCCAGTGTCTCCTGCTAGGATCCCATTCCAGTCTACTTTGGCCAGCTCCCCTCTCATGCCTTCATAGTCCCCTTTGTTCAACTGCATCACTGCCACTTCCGACAACTTCCGATTAATCTTCTCAAATTGCAGATTAAAACTAATCATATTATGATCACTACCTCCAAGCGGTTCCTTTACCTCGAGTTCTCCTATCATATCTGGTTCATTGGACAACACTAAATCCAGAATTCCATTACAAGCTGCTCTAAGAATCCATCTCGGAGGCATTCTACAAACTCCCTTTCTTGGGGTCCTGAAACAACCTGATTTTCCCAGTCTACCTGCATATTGAAATCTTCTATCAGGTCTCCCCTTCAACCTGCAGCGTATCAGCAGACACAATCCAAGTGTATCCAACTCTTGTAGAGAATGCCATCTAATGCAGGCATCATTCAATGATTCAATAAACCCTCTCTCTACACTTTCCAAAGCTTCCACATCATCCCTTTATTGGTGCAACCTGAACTGCAGGCAATACTCCAAATGCAGTCTAAACAAAGTCCTATAAAACTTCATCAAGACTTCCAGGCTCTTACATCGGGCGGTAACGGTGGCCAGCAGTAGAATTGCTGCCTTACAGCGAATGCAGCGCCAGAGACCCGGGTTCGATCCAGACCACGGATGCTGTCTGGACGGAGTTTTGTACGTTCTCCCCGTGACCTGCGTGGGTTTGGTTTCCTCCCACAAAGACGTTGTGTTAATGTGCTGGTAGGCGCGGACCCGGTGGGCCGAAGGGTCTGTTTCCGCGCTGTTTACTAAATTTCAATGTAGGTATGTTGCAAAACTTACCTTCAGTGGCGCTGCAGTTCTGCTGCTGTCCGTGTGCGCGACTTTGGCGCCTTTGAGGGGGGGGGGGGTTTAAAACGCGATTTTCTCTAGGCTGTTGAAATCGAGGTTGTTCAGCCTACTTAGTTGCAGACAAAAAATCGTTGCGAAATTCGTTCGCTGCAGGTATTTTTAAACTAAATTGGGTTATTTAATTGTTAAAGTAGATTAAAAATCATCCACTAAAGCCGCGAACCCCGACAACGGGACGGATCTCATGTAGGGGACAACGCAAGGTAGGTTGTTTATTTTTACATTAAAAAGGGCTTCTTAAAATCCCTTTATACATAATTTTATGTTGCGAGTAGCTGACTTGGGGGCCCGTCTGAACCGGCAGTATCTTTCATGCCGACGTGGGGCACAAATTCACTGCAATGGCAGCGTTCTAAACCAGCGTGTTCCACAGAATCCCATTTAATGGCTGATTTAAATGGCCATTAATTTACAGTAATTGAACACTAAATCCCTTCCATTGGCCTATAAATTAATGTCAATGAGATTTAAAAATCATGTTTTATTGTGAATTCTTGTGTGAATGTTCTTTGGACACTTAGGCTATTTAAAAATGTTAATCTTTCCTTAAGAAATGGATAGATGTTAAGATCTAGTAATTGAATTTTGGAATTAGCTACAATTGGGTAAGTAACTAATTATATGCTTTAATTTCAGGTCATCCAAGTAAGATTGTTTAATATTTGTTTCAGAATACTTCAATCTATAATAACTGAAAATTTCATCCGGTTCTATTAATTTTTAATAAAGTTATGGGCTTTAGACTGTCCTCGATCACAGCTTATGTGTTAAGTCAATGGAAAATCAATAGGGAACAAGATGCAATTTTCAGAGTATGAAAATGGCCATAACCTTTTTAATACTGAAGATATGAAAGTGACACCTGGAAGTATGATGTTGTGGCGATCAGTGAAACATGGTTGCAGGAGGGCTGTGATTGGAAACTAAATATTCCAGGATTTCATTGCTTCAGGTGTGATAGAATTGGAGGGGCAAGAGGTGGAGGTGTTGCATTGCTTATCAGGGAAGATATTACAGCAGTGCTTTGGCAGGATAGATTAGAGGGCTCGTCTAGGGAGGCTATTTGGGTGGAACTGAGAAATGGGAAAGGGGTAGCAACACTTATAGGGGTGTATTATAGACCGCCAAATGGGGAGCGAGAATTGGAAGAGCAAATATGTAAGGAGATTGCAGATATTAGTAGTAAGCACAAGGTAGTGATTGTGGGAGATTTCAATTTTCCACACATAGACTGGGAAACACATTCTGTAAATGGGCTGGATGGGTTGGAGTTTGTAAAATGTGTGCAGGATAGTTTTTTGCAGCAATACATAGAAGTACCTACTAGAGAAGGGGCGGTGCTGGACCTCCTGTTAGGAAATGAGACGGGTCAGGTGGCAGAGGTATGCGTTGGGGAACAGTTCGGGACCAGTGATCACAATACCATTAGTTTCAATATAATTATGGAGAGGGTCAGAACTGGACCTAGGGTTGAGATTTTTGATTGGAGAAAGGCTAACTTTGAGGAGATGCGAAAGGATTTAAAAGAAGTAAATTGGGACAGTTTGTTTTATGGGAAAGATGTGGAAGAGAAATGGAAGACATTTAAAGGTGAAATTTTAAGAGTACAGAATCTTTATGTCCCTGTTCGGTTGAAAGGAAATAGTAAAAATTGGAAAGAGCCATGGTTTTCAAGGGAAATTGGACACTTGGTTCGGAAAAAGAGAGAGATCTACAATATTTATAGGCAGCATGGAGTAAATGAGGTGCTTGAGGAGTATAAAGAATGTAAAAAGAATCTTAAGAAAGAAATTAGAAAAGCTAAAAGAAGATATGAGGTTGCTTTGGCAAGTAAGGTGAAAGTAAATCCAAAGGGTTTCTACAGCTATATTAATAGCAAAAGGATAACGAGGGATAAAATTGGTCCATTAGAGAGTCAGAGTGGACAGCTATCTGCAGAGCCAAAAGAGATGGGGGAGATATTGAACAATTTCTTTTCTTCGGTATTCACCAAGGAGAAGGATATTGAATTATGTGAGGTAAGGGAAACAAGTAGAGTAGCTATGGACACTATGAGATTCAAAGAAGAGGAAGTACATACTTTTGAGAAATATAAAAGTGGATAAGTCTCCAGGTCTGGACAGGATATTCCCTAGGACATTGAGGGAAGTTAGGGTAGAAATAGCAGGGGCTATGACAGAAATATTTCAAATGTCATTAGAAACGGGAATAGTGCCGGAGGATTGGCGTACTGCGCATGTTGTTCCATTGTTTAAAAAGGGGTTTAAGAGTAAACCTAGCAATTATAGACCTGTTAGTTTGACGTCAGTGGTGGGCAAATTAATGGAAAGGATACTTAGAGATAATATATATAAGCATCTGGATAAACAGGGTCTGATTAGGAACAGTCAACATGGATTTGTGCCTGGAAGGTCGTGTTTGACTAATCTTCTTGAATTTTTTGAAGAGGTTACTCGGGAAATTGATGAGGATAAAGCAGTGGATGTTGTATATATGGACTTCAGTAAGGCCTTTGACAAGGTTCCTCACGGAAGGTTGGTTAAGAAGGTTCAATTGTTGGGTATTAATGGTGGAGTAGCAAGATGGATTCAACAGTGGCTGAATGGGAGATGCCAGAGAGTAATGGTGGATGGTTGTTTGTCAGGTTGGAGGCCAGTGACTAATGGGGTGCCACAGGGATCTGTGTTGGGTGCACTGTTGTTTGTCATGTACATCAATGATCTGGATGATGGTGTGGTAAATTGGATTAGTAAGTATGCAGATGATACTAAGATAGGTGGGGTTGTGGATAATGAAATAGATTTTCAAAGTCTACAGAGAGATTTATGCCAGTTGGAAGAGTGGGCTGAAAGATGGCAGGTGGAGTTTAATGCTGATAAGTGTGAGGTGCTACATCTTGGCAGGACAAATCAAAATAGGACGTATATGGTAAATGGTAGGGAATTGAAGAATGCAGGTGAACAGAGGGATCTGGGAATAACTGTGCACAGTTCCCTGAAAGTGGAATCTCATGTAGATAGGGCAGAAGGTTAAGGGGGGACTTGATAGAGGTCTTTAAAATGATGAGAGGGATAGACAGAGTTGACGTGGATAAGCTTTTCCCACTGAGAGTAGGGAAGATTCAAACAAGGGGACATGACTTGAGAATTAATGGACAGAAGTTTAGGGGTAACATGAGGGGGAACTTCTTTACTCAGAGAGTGGTGGCTGTGTGGAATGAGCTTCCAGTGAAGGTGGTGGAGGCAGGTTCATTTTTATCATTTAAAAATAAATTGGATAGTTATATGGACGGGAAAGGAATGGAGGGTTATGGTCTGAGCGCAGGTAGATGGGACTGGGGGAGAATACGTGTTCGGCACGGACTAGAAGGGTCGAGATGGCCTGTTTCCGTGCTGTAATTGTTATATGGTTATAAGGTGTCAAATTAAACTTCTTTTTATGCTTTATCTGATGGGATAAATTGCAGACTTGATTTTTAAAATCTCAAAATTTTGTGACATTGCTAATCAAAGCCAATCAATGCCGCCACCAATACCAAACTATTTGGTTTGAATTTGAACGGGAAGCCGTTGGCCGTGCGCGCCATGCCCAAGAACTGCGCGGTGAGGGAGTGCACGTGGCACGCGGGCCAGCTGGCGGCGGACAACAGGAGTATCAGCTTCTACAAATGAGTGGCCCGGGGGCTGGTCATGGCCCCGACCGGAGACTGATGGGTGTGGGTGAGGATGGGTTTGTGGGGTTGCGTGAGGGTGTGTGGATATGAGGAGGCGTGTGAGAGTGGGTGAGTGCGTGGTGAGAGTGTGGATGTGGGTGAGGTGTCGTGTGAGGGTAAAGGTGTGCGTGTGTGTGAATGGGTGTGTGGCTGGGGGTGGGTGAGGATGTGGGGATATGAGCGAGTAGCAGGGCTGCCAACATTGGGTGAGAGGTGAGAGTGAGAAATTGCGATGGTGTGCAGCATCCGAGGAAGTGGGGGGGAGGGGGGTTGGGAGGGCGGTGTCCCCCCTCCCACGGTAGGAAGTTTTCGCATTTTTCAGTTTGAAATTGTGGAATCTGGTGCATTCTTTTAACTTACACTTGATGCAACATTTATGCTTCAAATTGGATTAGGTGTGAATAAGGTTAGGCTCAACTACATTCCTAATTACATTTCACAGTAGAGCCAGTCTGATCAACAGGTGCAGCACATACAATACAATACAATATCATTTATTTGTCATTTGAACCTCACATGAGGTTCAAACGAAATTTGGTTTATTCCTTAGTATGACCTTAGTATATTCATGTATGGAAATCAGATTATAATTCATGCTGTTATGCATATATAGAGAAACAAAAACATAGAAACGAGGCAAGAGGAGTCAGACTTCCATCACTGCTCTGCACAAATAAATCAATTAACCTTACCCTTTGACTATAGAAACAAGATGAAAATAATGCCACATATTCAACCGTATATGCTTCAATGAAATTAAGATATATATGTAAAACATATATATGGAAACAGGCCCTTCGGCCCACCAAGTCGACACTGATCGCAATCTATCATACACCAGTTGTATCCTACACGCCAGGGACAATTTACAGAAGCCAATTAACCTACAAACCTGCACTTCTTTCAGATGTGGGAGAATCTGGAATTTCCACAGAAAACCATGTGGTCATAAGGAGAATGTACAAATACTGTACAGACAGCACCTGAAGTGAGGATCAAATCTGTGTCTGTGGTGCTGCAAGGCAGCAACTCTACCGCTGCGCCACCGTGCCACCCCATTAATTTTTTTCTGTAATATTTATTATGGTGACGCATCAATAAAGATGAACACATGATTCTGATTTCTGCCTTTAGTTGGATAACACACATCTCCAGTCATTGTGTTTTATGGCTGGTTTTCAACCTCTTCAGTCTGAAGGTCTCGACCTGAAACATCACCTATTCTCAGAGATGCCTGTCCTGCTGAGTTATTCCAGTTTTTAGTGTCTATCTTCAGTTTAAACCTCCATCTGCAGTTCCTTCTTACACTCTTTATTAAGCGAAACAGGTCCTATTCTCATAATATTATTCACCTCAAATAAGTATTTTCTTCACCTCTGTTGCTGCAGAGAATACAATCCCAGTTATCAAATCTTTCTTCAAAGTGAAACAAAAATTCCAGCTTTGCCAATATGTTCATAAATCGCTCCTGGATCCTCTCCAGAGCAATTGCACCCTTTCTACAGTGTGTCATAGTCTTACAGTATGGAAACAGGCCCTTCATCCCAACTTGTCCATGCAGATCAAGATGCCCCATCTAAACTAGTCCCATTTACCCGTATCCCTTTAAACCTTGTGTGTGCCAGTGTGTGTGTAAGGATGTGTGTTAGGTTGTGTGTGAGTGTGTGTGTTAGGTTGTGTGTGAGTGTGTGTCAGTGAAGCGGCGACAACACCCGAAGTGTGCGGAGACTTGGCGATGCCCGGGGAGCGTTTCCCTCCCCACCCTCCCCGGGAATGCGGGCTGGCCCAGGTGCTCTGTGTCCAGCTGGGGTCCGGGGGAGGTGAGGGTCAGTGACCCGGGGGAGGTGAGGGTCAGTGACCCGGGGGAGGTGAGGGTCAGTGACACGGGGGGTCGGGTATCGGAGCGCAGCTATAGCCCGAGATTCATCCCCGCGGCTCCGGAGGCGGCACCGACGCCCCCACACACCCGGTCCGCTCCTGGCTCCGGAGTCTAATTGGCTTCTGTAAACAAAGAGTCGCCGGAGGTGAGGGTGGGAGGTGTGAGCGATGCCTCATCTTTTGCTCGATCTTTACGGGGAACTCGCCGACAAAAAAAAACTATTCTCATTGGTGAGTGTGCGGTGTGTGACTTTATGCATATATGTTTTTTAAATATTTTTTTGAGCGTGAGAACTTGTCATCAGCGTGAGAATTTCCTCAAATGCGTTAGTCTCACGCTCAATGCGTTCGAGTTGGCAGCCCTGTCGGCGAGTAGGTGCAAGAGTGGAGGGCTCTCCCGCCAGACCAGACCCAGCAGGACAGCAGCAGCCCATTCGGCCCCAACAGAGGGTGGCCATTCGATAATCTGGCATCGTGTGGTTTTAGTGTCAAACTGGCCGGTTCCCTGGGCTATTGGATGTTGTCCAAACTCAGTGTTTCAATGGTACTTTATTGTCACATATATCTAAGCACAGTGAAATTATTTTTGCATCCAGTTCAGTGGCAATTCTACTATACATCAAGTATAAGAGTGCAAGACTGTACACCAGAATAAGTATATAAGTGTTGCATGGTTTATGTACCCTTTAAGTCTGAATTATTAAGTTGGCCATACAGTTCAAATATTTTCAGAGAACCTATTTATTATAGACGGAGAGAGAAACATGAAAGCAGTTGAACCCTGCCACTGGTCACAAATGCACACATGGTCCATTGGGAGGTTTTACAGGGATATGGGTCAAACGTGGCAAATGAGACTAGTTTAGTTGGGGCATCTTATTTGGCATGGATGAGTTGGGCTAAGGGACTTGTTTCTGTGCTGTGTGGCTCTATTGCTGATCCCTGGAGCTGTAGATGAAACCCTGGCTTCACACTCTCGACTGATAGGAGCAGAATTAGGCCATTTGGCCCATCAGGTCTACACTGTCATACAACCATGGCTGATCTATCCCTCTCATCTAACCCCATTCTCCTGCCCTCCCCATAACCCCTGACACCTGTACCCTGAATCTGGTTTTCACGTGGGTCCAAGTTAATTTTAAGTTAAAAATAGTGTGCGGGTGGATAGGACAAAGGGAATATCTCTGGGTAGGTGAGATTGTCATCCAGGTGATTCCAATGTTCATGATGGCATCTGGTAAACACTTTAATGAAGATGGTTTAGGTGTATTATTGTAATGTACACGGAGGTACCCTGAAAGCTTTGTTTTGCATGCTATTCAATCAGATAAGATAATACTACGCTATACAATTATTTAGGAGCTGTGAATGCATACCGGGGCATGCGTACCGCTTCGTTGCCTGAAGTCTATCACTAACTCCTTAGTCTTGCAGACATTGGGAGAAGGGAGCTGACAACGCATCCTTGCCGAGCACCAGTATTGAGGATTATCGTAGAGGATGATTTGTATACTTTCTACACACCAGGGGCAATTTACAGCAGGCAATTAACCTTCAACCCTGCACAACCTGCGCATCTTTAGGATGTGGGTGGAAACCAGAGCACTCGGAGAAAACCCATGTGGGCACTGGGAGAACGTCCAAACTACACACAGAAGGCATCCGAGGTGAGGATGAACCCGGGTCTCTGGGGTGCTGTGATGCAACCCAATTGTTTGCTTTAACATGGAGCATCTATAGAACTTTGTAGAAGTTAAGAATATAAGGCATGCTTAAAAAATGAGATCTGAGTGGCACAGATGGAAATGAGAACAAAATAAGTTCATTGGACTCATTTTCAAATAACCACTGACTTCCACGAACATATTGTATCTGCCAGATACAATTTCTAGTCAATCTGCAGAGGTTGAACTCTGAGCAAACCAGAAAGTACTGGAGGAAATTAATATATTTCCGGGCTGAGAGAGGGCGTTCCCACCCCACGTTTATCTCCTGCTATACTATATAAGAGATACTACAAAATACTCGTAAGTTCAATTCGTGGCTCAGAATCGCCGGAGCAGAAAGAAGGAAGCAGAGAGCCAGCAAGATGACGAACCATCTGCCCATCTATAACCCGGTAGGAAGCAGCAATCCCACCCTGTTAGACCCTGTCGTTGTTTTGTTAATTGGTTGTTTTCCCATACAATGTCCGCGGCGATTATTTCATTATTTCTCCCACTTTTTAGGATATTGAGCCGAAGGCTCAAATGGGGATGAGGGTTTGGATGAGGTTCTGGGTTATTGGAGAAGCGTGGTAGAGCTGGGGAACGCAGGGAGTAGGAGCGAGGGAGGCAGGGCTGCCAACATTGGGTGAGAGTTGGGAGTGAGAAATTGTGAGAGACCAAGCCCGAGGGAGCATAGCGACCGGGGTAGGGGGGGGGGGGGGGGGGGGGGGGGGGGGGGGGGGGGGGGGGGGGGGGGGAGGGGAGGGGGAGAGGGCGTCCCCCTCCCATTGGTACGGAACATTTGCATTTTACAGCTTGAAATTGTGCAATATGGTGAGGGAGTGGAGCAACCGAGTGAGGAGAGGGTGTGGAAAAAGGGTGTGTCCCCTCCCAGGGTAGGAACTTTTTGAAATTTGATGTATTCAAATCATGTTTTAGTGCACTGCAGAAGTATGATTTCAATGTTTTTTGTATGAAGTATTTTTAAGAGGTAACTTTTTAAGGGGTAACTTTATCCACACAAAGGGTGATGGGTGTATGGAACAAGCTGCCAGAGGAGGTAATTGAGGCAGGGAACATCCCAACATTTAAGAAAAAGTTGAACTGATACATGGATAGGACAGGTTTGGAGGTATGGACCAAAAGCAGGTAGCGTAGCTGGGACATGTTGGCGGGTGTGGGCAAGTTGTGCCAAAGGGCCTGTTTTCACATTGTATCACTATGACTACATTATACCTCCACCATGCATGATGCTTCAAAATCAAGTGGTCGAGTTTTATTGCCATATACTCAAGCCTGGAAAACTTAGAAAATAGGTGCAGGAATAGGCCATCGGTCCTTCGAGCCAGCACTGCCATTCAATATGATCATGGCTATTCATCTAAAATCAGCACCTCTTTCCTGTTTTTTCCCCATATCCCTTGATGTCGTTAGCCCCAATAACTAAATGTAACTCTCTCTTGAAAACATCCAGTGAATTGGCCTGCACTGCCTTCTGTGGCAGAGAAATCCTCAGATTCACAACTCTCTGCGTGAAGAAAGTTTGTTCTCATCTCAGTCCTAACTGGCCCCCCCTTTATTTTTAAACTGTGACCCATGGTTCTGAAAAGCCCCCAACATCGGGAACATTTTCCTGCAGTTACAGTAAGTGAAAATCTAGCAAGCAAGCAGGATGCTTTCACCAACCACCCCCATTTGAAGTCCACTATCTTCCACCGTTTCTTCCCAGTGCTTGGTACTTACTTCCAGCAGCCACTGGTTGTCCTCCAGGATGCACCGAGCCGCAGCCTGATCCATGCCGGTCACCTGGGCAAATTCGGCACAGAGACTCTCAAAGCAGCGGCGCAATGCTTCGACGCCTCCGACGGCCCGGGACTCTTGCACTGAGGCTGCTCCATGGCCGGAGCTGCAGTGAGCAACTCGCCAGCCCCGCTCCCCGTCCGCATCTGTCCCCGCCGCTGCTTCTGCTTCCAACACCCGCGGCCCATGCAGTTGATATGAGTTTTGACATTTTCGTTGATCACAGAATTTCTCACAACAGAGCGAGAGAAATTTGTGATCAGCGTTAGAATTTGGTGAAATGCGTGATTCTCACGCTCAATGGATGGGAGTTGGCAGCCCTGCCTCTACCCCCCCCCTCTCTCTCCTCTCTCTGTCCCCCTCTCTCTTTCCTCTCTCTCTCCCACTCTCTCCCTCCCCTCTCTCTCCACCTCTTTCTCTCCCCTCTCTCTCTCTCTCCCACCTCACTCTCATCCCTCTCTCCTCTCAAGCCCCCCCCTCTCTCCCCCTCTATCTCTCCCCTCCCCCTCTCTCTCACCTCTCTCCTCTCACCCCCTCTCTCTCCCCTCTCTCACCTTCCCTCTCCCCACTCTCTCTCCCCACTCTCTCTCCCCACTCTCTCTCCCCACTCTCTCTCCCCCCTCTCTCTCCCTCTCTTCCCCTCTCTCTCTCCACTCTCTCCCTCCCACCTCACTCTCCCCCCGCTCTCTCATCTCCTCTCTCCCCTCTCCCTCTTTCCCCTAACTCCCTCTCCCCTTTCTTCTCTCTCCCCCCCTCTTCTCTCTCATCTCTCTCCCCCTCGCTTCCCCCTCTCTTTCTCCCCCTCTCTATCTCCCCTCTCCACACTCTCCCCTCTCTCTCTTCCCTCTCTCTGTCACTCCTCTCACCTCTCTCTCTTCCCCCCTCTCTCTCATCTATCTCTCCTCCTCTCTCTCCCCATTTCTCCCTCCCACCTCACTCTCCCACTGGCTCTCTCCCCTCTCTCTTTCTCCTCTGTCTCTCTCCTCTTTCTCTTTCCCCGTTTCTCTTTCCCCCTCTCCCACTTCCCCCTCTCTCCCATTCTCTCCTCCCTCTCTCTCTTCCCTCTCCCTCTTCCCTCTCCCCCCTCTCTCTCCCCCCTCTCTCCCACCTCACTCTCCCACCTCACTTTCCCCCCTCTCTCTCCCCTACCTCTCCTCCCCTCTCTCCACCCCTCTCCCTCTTCTCTCTCTCCATTCACTCCCCCTCTGTCTCTCCCCTCTCTCTCCTCTCACCCCCCCCCCCTCTCTCTCCCCCCCTGTCTCCTTCCCATCTCTCTCTCCACCTCCCTTTGAGAGTCTGTCCCTTCGGCACGGAGACTCTAGCGGCAGCGGCGCAACGCTTCTTACGCCTCCGACGGCCCGGGACTTGCACTGCTCCATGGCCGGAGCTGCAGCGAGCGACTCGCTAGCCCCGCAAACACTCGACAGTCCCGCAAACACTCGCCAGTCCCGGCTCCCCGCATCTGTTTCCGCCGCTGGTTCTGTTCCCATCCCTCCCTCAGCCCCGGCTCTCCAACACCCGCGGACCATGCAGTTTATCCGAGTTTTGACATTTTCGTTGATCACAGAATTTCTCGCCACAGAGCGTGAGAAATTTCTGATCAGCGTGAGATCGTGAGTTTGCTTGAGGGCGTGATTCGCATGCTCAAAGCGTGAGAATTGGCAGCCCTGGAGACAGGGAAAGTAAGGGAATTGAGAGAGTGATAGTGAGAGGGAAGAGAGTCAGAGGGACTTAGGATGTGAGAGATCCTAAGTGGCGGAGCTGCCTTAGCAGCTGCGGCTCGCCTGCAGTCCGTCTGTTTTTTTATTTTTTGTTGTTGTCCTTTTAGTTTTAGTTAATTTTGGTTTATTAGGTTGTGTATGTGTGTGGGGGGGGGGGGGGGGGGGGAAGAAAAATGTTTTTGGTCTCTTCCTTCGGGGGATGCAACTTTTCTTGTCGTATCCCCCGTCTTCGTCTTCGTCTCCGTCTGCGCCGAATCCTAATGGCGGAGCTGGCGGCCTCGGGGCTGTGGCAGCGTTCCGGTGTTCCGCCGGCAGCGGCGACCCGACCTCGGTGCTGTGGCAGCGTTCCGATGTTCGGCCGGCAGCGGCGACCCGACCTCGGCGCTGTGGCAGCGGCGGCGTTCCGGAGACCCGACCTCGGAACTGTGGTGGCGTTCCGGCGGCGGACCTGACTTCGGAGGCTTGGCCGCGGGCCAGTGGACGACATCGTTGGGAGCTCGCAGGTTACAGGTTGGTGACCTGTTTTTCCGGAGCTCCCGCAACATCAGCTGCATCCGCTGGACTGGAGGGCGGCAGCTTCGACCACCCCGGGCCGCGGAGTTTGAACCGGACCATTCGCAGCACTTGGATTCAGCCGCGGGACTGACGTATGGCCCTGTCTCACGGTGCGAGGTGACCCCGAGTGAAAGACTCGTGGTTGTGTACGAGATTCCAAGTTTATGATCAAGAGTTTAACCGAGTTCCCAAGGGTATGACTAAGTTTGCCGTTTACTTCTCATTTCTGCGATGTTCCAAGTTCCTCCCGAGTTTTGAAGTTTCTCTCCCGAGTTACTCTTGAGCCAACTGTGAATGAAGGCCTGTTTTATGTATCAAATAGAGGAACTGGACAGCATCTCATACAGTAAGTATATTCTAATTCAGTATTGAAAGTTATTCAATTTCAGAACTTAAAAAAACTAGGCAGGATCTCGGCCCCGCACTCGCTGCCATTGTGCAACAAGCAGGCGGTGGCGGCGAAGCAACAGTGTTAAAGAAGACAGCTCCATCCTGCGGGTTTGAGTTAAAGATAGAAATCGGCGCGGCCGCGTCTATTGATATGACCTACAAAGGGAAAATGCGCACCGTCCAGTGCTGGGATCATTCTCTGCTCTCATCTTTCTGTGTGTGCATTGGCAGGGGGAAGAGCGGTCTACCTCGCTGGAGCACAAGACCTCTGCTGCCTGCCCCTTGCAGCCATCAACTTGTTTGTTCCTTTGGTGTGCCTCATCTGCCCTGCTCCCATTCCAGCCCTGCCCCAGCTCTCTGCCCCATTCTCTTGGAAATGTCGCTTCCGACACTGTAACGAGGAGAGGTCCGGCTGGCTGGCTTGGTGGGTGGGTGGGTGAGCAGTGAGGGGGAGTGGGTACAAGCCACCGAATGCATTCTCAAATGCCGAGCAGAGCCGTGTAGAACTCACGTTTCTCTCTGCTTCATATACGTGGGAATTCCCTCAGTATGGTCACTCAGCGGGACAGGCAGCATCTCTGGAGAGAAGGAATAGGTGACGGGATGACGTTTCCAAAATTCTGCTGCGTCTTTGTGTTACCCCAGCACTGTGTGTTTACTTTATGTCAACCAGCATCTGCCCTTTCTCATGTAAGACATTATTTGTATCTGTGGCAGTTGATTGTCGCTCCCTTCACTCTCCCAGGGGGTCGGGACAGGACTGGAGTTGGGAGGGAAAGGTAGGTGGGGGGGGGGGGAGGTAGGGGAGAGGGGGGTGACTTAGTACGGGAGACAAGTGTGGGAGAGGTGTACTGACTGTGTGGGCAGACACTTTGGTAGTGGTCCATTGCCCACCAGTCTCAAAAACCGCTGTCTCCCTGTCCCTGAGATAGCAGGGGGGCGATCAAACAGCACAATACCCCCCTCCCCTTCCACGCCAACACGAAGGGCAATGATCCCAAGGCTTTAGCGTCAGAAACAGCCGGCAGGCGACAATCACCCGCCATAACGCGAGAGAGATCGTGCACTATTGTAGGTCTCCTTTGCACGTCGGTGTTTCTGTCTTTCTCCATCTCATTGTTGGCCCTGTCTGTCGCTACCCCCACCCCCACCCCTCTGCTTCCCGGCCATGTGTGTGACCCCATTCCCTCCCCTCTCCAGGTCCCTGCCCATTGCACCGGGCACGGGAGCTTCGCACCGTCTTCAGGTCGGTGATGCCAGCAGGTCAGTGCCAGTCGCCCCGGGGCAGGTGCTCGGGGACTTTCTCCCAGCGTGGCCACGGGGGGGGGGGGGGGGGGGGGGGGTGGGAGTCAGCGGGCACGCCGGCTCTGCCACACCATGGGCCGCCGCCAACCAAGCCACCCGTCCACGTCCACACGCTCGGTAGAACAGGAGCTGAGACTGCGAACACGGAAACAGGTCCTTCGGCCGAGCTTGGCCGTGCCGCCCAAGTTGGCGTCTTGCGGTAGTCCTATTTGCCTGCATGTGGCCCATAGCCCTCTAAACCCTTCCCATCCATTTATCTGTCGTTAATAACTTCAAGAAAATTCCTGCTTCAGTTTCCTGGGTCCAACTCAGAGAGAAATCTCCCCCCTTTCCAGGGTTAATCGCTCCACTGTTTATAATGCTCCCTGCATTATGAAGTCCTCGACAGTGAACCCCATGGGCAATCACTACCAAAGTGTCTGCCCACACAGTCAGTACACTTGTCTCCCGTACTAAGTCACCCCAACTCACCTTTCCCTCCCAACCAGTCCCGTCCCCCTGGGAAACTGAAGGGAGCGACAATCAACTGCCACGGATACAAATAATATAATACACAAGAAAGGGCAGATGCTGGTTGACAAAAAGTGAACACACAGTGCTGGAGTTACACAAAGACGCAGCAGAATTTTGGAAACGTCATCCCGTCACCCATTCCTTCTCTCCAGAGATGCTGCCTGTCCGCTGAGTTAAAGAGTGCCCACGGTAGACTCACGAGTCAGTAAGGTAAACTCACGGGCCACTGCGTTCTTATGAGTTTAAATGTTTCAATTTTTAACTTCAACAGTAAATTTGACTCGTGGAAAACTTCAAATATGTTTGAAATTTTTCAAGAGTTAACAAGTTTCACAGGTACCTGCTGTTAGTGCCACAAGTCGCTAAGTTGCGTCCACGAGTTCCGATGTTCCCGCTATGTTAATTGTACATGATTACCACGAGTTAAATTTGTTTTAAACTCGGGGTCACTCGTGGGTCGACTCGCACCGTGAGACAGGGGTTTTACTTACCATCACCCGGCGCGGTCACAACATCCGAAGCCTGGATTGCCTCGGCGCAGAGGGAGAACAAGGAGGGAAGAAACAAAGACTTTAAGACATGCCTTCCATCACAGTGAGGAGGTGCCTGGTGAACTCACTGGGGTGGATGTTAAATTTGTGTTTATTGTGTGTTTTTGTCATTTTTATTATATGTATGACTGCAAGGCACGATATTTCGTTCAGACCGAAAGGTCTGAATGACAATAAAGGATACTTTACTTTAGATGAGGTCAGGGGATACAAATTAAGAGAGTGAGGAACAGAGAAAGCTGGGGGAAGATTGAGTGGGACTGGGGAGAGTGAGTATTTGTGCAATTATTTTTTATCTCCACTTGCATGCACCTGTGTTTCTGACTCATTTCCCAAATGGCCCCTCTATGATGTTAAGGTTTTATCTCATTGATTGAGATGACCCTGCTTATAAAAAAAAGACTTTCTTACCATTTATCTTATCCATTTCTTTCAACAACTCAATCAATTCATCCCTTAATTTTTATTATTTTGTGGGAAAATAAAATAGTTTAACCTCACATCTAAATCCTGGAGTTTTTGAGAGATTTTCCCTCGAACACACTCTCCCTAGGATCCTATCAACTGACCCAGATTCTTCCAGTCATCTGGACACTTGGGGCAATTCACAGAGGCCAATTAATCTACCATGCTGCATGTTTTTGCGATGTGACGAAACTGGAGCACCCAAGGGAACCCCATGCATGTCAAAACCAGAGAGAACTGTCTCAGAATAAGAGGAACGGAGAAAAAAATATTCTTCACCCACAGGATGGTAAATCTTTACAATTAGGTGTATATTCAGGACAGAGATTATGGACCTGGGGATATTAAATGGATGAAGGAATATGGGGTGAATGAAGAAACATAGCATTGAGCTATAAGATCAGACATGATTGTAATGAATAGTGAAAGGGCCTACTCCTGTTTTCATTTTTTTACATTTGCATGTCATCCATGCATAAGACCTCATCATGCTGCCATATTGAATGTCGTGCAAATCTTCTTGATCCCAGTGAATTGTCTTGTTTCAAGAAACCAGCCAATTCCTCCTCTCTAGTGGATTAATCTATAGCGTTTCACCAGCAAAATATAAAAGGTCACCCATCATTTGGAAAGCAAATGTTTTGTAGGGAAATAGAGAGAGGAGTTACGAGTCAGATAGTCGGCGCCTAAACCGTCTCCCCCACCTGTGGACCCCGAGCAGGACTAAAAATAAGACCTGTTAAAGGGCAGATGAGCTTCTAGCGAGCCAACGGCCATCCACACTTCAGTAGAAGTTGCAATCACTGTCGTACATAGCATTTTACTTCGGAGTCACGTGAGTGACTACGTGAAGAACCCACTCAGCGTGCATGCGCGGCATCAACGGCAGCAGTGCAACAGCGGCTGCAGCGGGAGTTAGGCGCTCCCGCTACAGAATGAACCGGACCGTCAGGTGAGTACCCTGAGGTCGGGTTTCCATTACAGGGGAGCCTTTTTCTGCTTGTGTTTTACAGGCAGAGAAAAAGGCTCTGGAACAAAACTGTCCCCCGTTCAAGGAGGAACGTTTTCCGTCGGGGGAGGGGGGCAGCAACAGGCGGTAGGAGCGTTCACCCGGTGTTCCGCTATTCCCCGACACCGTGCCGAGCCCAGCCCGCTAGTACCTGAGCAGCGGGCTGGATGCATAGCCACCCAAAGAGGCATCCGGCAGGTGTTGCCGATTTCGGACGGGACGTCTCTCCACCCGCACGAGGGGAGAGAGAGCCGCCTGAGCCACTGGAGCGGCTCTCGGAGCAGGTGCCTGCGAGACGCGCTGCTTGAGGGGCGCTCTCGCTTCTACAAGGCACAAAAGCTCTAGAATAACAGGCGGTAGGAACAATTACCGGGCGCTCCGCTATCCCCATCACCGCGCCGAGCCCAGTCCCGCTAGTGCCTGAGCTGCGGGCTGGATGTTTAGCCATCCGAAGAGGCATCCGGCCGGTGGCTTCTGACTTGTCGGAGGGGACGTCTCTCCACCCGCATGGGAGAGAGACAGCCGCCTGAGCCCCTGGAGCGGCTCCTGGAGCAGGAGCTCCTGCGAGACACGCTACGTGAGGGGCAGTCTCGCTGGAGGGTTCAGGCATACCCTCCACAGTGCCTAGGAACTGCCCATCGCTTCCTCCTTAGTGTGGTTAGCTTTGGGGTGACCAGTGGCTGGGCTGGTCATGAAGAGGGGTCATTGGCTTAACAACATCGGGAGTATGCTTGAGGTACAGGATCAGGAAGAGCTGCTGGGTGTGGCCACTATGTGGCTCCACCACCAGCGAGATGGCTTTTCAGTCTCAACTGATGGCCAGCTTACTACCTGTTCTTTCAAAAATCTCCAAGACAGGTAGTCATGAGGCGTTGGATTTCATCACGCTTCCCCTAAATTGCATTTACTCAAAGTGGCCACCATATTGGAGGGTACATTGAGCATCGCTTTAAAAAAGCCAAAATATCAAAAAATGAATTTGATATCCCTGACGTCGGCTATCATTTTTGCATGCTCTTTCCAGAGGGTCATGGTAGTATGGCAAAACACCTGACCTACAGTTCGCAGTGCTCCGCAACTTCTCAGGAAGTTACAAAACCTGCCCTCAAAGAACGCCGACCTCACAAAAACTGGACGAAGTGTATAAAATATCGGCGCAAGAGGGCAGGGTCTGAATGAGCACCACACGTAAACCAGTCAGCAGTACCTCTAACGCGTCCACCAGGAGGGTCCACCTCATGGTACTGGTGAAAGCTCGGGTCCTGCATGCCAATCCCGTAAGCCTTTCAGGCCAAGGCCCAGAGCAGGCCCCATGGAAAATGCGCCACCCCCCAACACCACCACTACGTCAGACAACGTGCAAGACTCGTTGGACCGGCAGGAAACAGAAGAATACCCATAACCATGGAGGTAGGTGGGTCTGGTTCCTACCAACGTATAGAAAATAGGGGCTTAATACTAACAGGGGGGAGATTACACCTGTTTTAAGAAGCACGGGAGTCTATAACAAGTGATCAGTATATACTCAATGGCTTTAGTGGATACAAAATACAATTCATACTATAAAAATTGCCACCAGTTCAACCTTTACCCAAGAGGGTATTTTCCCTCTCCGTTAAAGAAACGAGAGGGACAAGCTGTACTGGTGAGACTAATTACAAAGGGTATCATGGGAAACATGAACCCTTGGAATTCGTATCAAATATTCGTCACTAAACCGAAAAAGATGGTGGATGTCGCATCATCATTGACTTAACTTTACTAAATATGGTTGTTAAGTATATACATTTCAAAATGGAAATGGTTGTTACTGCCAAACAACTAATTTCGAAAGGATACTTCATGGCAAGCATTGATCTTAAAGATGTTTACTATTTTAGTACCATTCACAAGGATCATCGCAGATACCTGAAATTTACCTGGATGGGGCAGCTATGGCAATTTAAAGCGTTACCCAATGGGAAAATAGGCAAGACCATGGAATTGACTATGTTAGCTGTATCAGCTACCAAACAGTTATTCGAAACCCTGGGATTGTCTTGCATCCAGATAAATCTAAGTTGAAGCCATCCACAATCATGGACTACTTGGGCTTCACAATTAATTCAGTCTACGTGACTGTAACTTTGCCAAGAGACAAAACAGTTGAATTGGCACAATCATGCAATAATTTAATGGTCCACGTACTCCCAACTATTCAACAAGTAACAGAGTAATTGGGAATATGGTAGCAGCATTTCCGGCTACACAATTCAGACCTTTGCACTGTCAAAACCTACAAAGAGCAAAGGTACAGGCACCACAACGACATACAGGTCATTATGATCGTGTCATGAAGTCACCCACTGAAGCAATATCATAACTACAGTGGTGGGCAAAAAATGTTTGGCATAATTTCAACCTATTATCATCACTAACAAGTAGTTAGTAAGCTAAATACAGTGGCAGACACCAGGTCACGTAATTTAATGACAATGGATGTTAAACCCCAAATAATTTGCAAAAGTTATCCTGCAATATGGCACGCCAGATATCGATTTATTTGCATCCAGGCTAAATCACCAGGTACCTATGTATGTCGCTTGGGAACCAGACCCTGAGGCAGCAGCGGTAGATGCGTTCGCGCTGGATTGGGGAAATTCTTCTTCTATGCATTTCCTCCCTTCTGCCTCATCAGTTGGGGACTACGCACAATACAAATGGACTCTGCTTCAGGTATTTTGATAGTACCCGACTGGCCTACACAGCCATGGTTCCCAAAACTCCATGACATGGTTGTTGAAACTCCGATGGTATCCCCAGTGACCCAGAGTTATTAACACCCAGTGTCGGGCACAAGCCACCCGTGCCATGAGAATCAAACTCCTGGGTTGCAGATTCTGCACAAACCACTTCTGGGTCTGGGATTATCAGAACAAACCATCGACACCATGTCAGCATCCCTTCGAACATCCACTAAAAAACAGCACTTGTCCAGCATCAAGAAATGGGAGAAATACTGCTTGGATAAAGGGACCACCTACTCAACCGCTAGTTACCAACGTACTGGAATTCCTGGCGAACCGTCACCACGATGAAGGACTCAGCTACAGCGCCATCAACACGGCTAGAAGTGCCATACCTGTCTATTTAAAACCAGCTCCAGGACAACAGGCCATGGGGTCCCACCCGCTGGTGGTCAAACTAATGAAGGGTATTTACAACTCTAACCCCCTAGACCAAGGTACACCCATACATGGG
Source organism: Amblyraja radiata (assembly GCF_010909765.2). Taxonomy (NCBI): domain Eukaryota; kingdom Metazoa; phylum Chordata; class Chondrichthyes; order Rajiformes; family Rajidae; genus Amblyraja; species Amblyraja radiata. The sequence continues at coordinate 33,058,067 of NC_045978.1, forward strand.
ATGTCAGTGTGGTCCTGACATACCTCAGGGGATGGCCACCAGCCAGACCCCTTAACCTGGAACAATCTATGCTCAAAACACTCATGTTGATGGCACTTGTATCTGCACAGAGGGTCCGGTCACTACACCTATTGCGACTGGACAACATGATCACAGCTCCAGACCAGATCTGTCGTTATCCAGCGACAGATCAAACAGAGCAGATCAGGAACACCTAATCCAGTCGTGGAATTCCGGGCTTACCCACCAGAACCACGGTTATGTGCCATGACCCACCTACTATCCTACATAGACACAACCAAAATATTCGAGGGAGATGAAAAGCCTTGTGGGTCAGTCATAAAAAACCTTATGGTCGGGTGACGAGCCAAACCATTGCGAGATGGCTCAAGCAGGTGCTAAAAACTGCTGGGATAAACACTAACATGTACAAATTTTATTCCACCAGGGAGGCATCCACGTCGACGGCTAAAAGAATGGACATGCCTATAGACCACATCCTAGCTACAGCAGGATGGTGGGGGGGAAGACCGTTCAGAAATTTTATAATAAGCCGTTGGCAAAACCTGTTTTATTTGCAGTAAAGATTTACGGACTGCAAATATTTAATTTAAGCCCAGGGGAGCAATTTAATTTCTTTGTTGTTATTGTTAAAAAATACCATTGTGTTTTCATCAAACAGAATCATTGGTTGATTACGATAACACTTCCTCTCTCAAGAACTTCGGCAGTGAGTGAAATAAAACTGTTACACGGTTTGAAATCACAGAGCTTTGAAGTCTTCACGTAGTCACTCACGTGACTCCGAAGTAAAATAGTAAGATTAAACGAGAATTTACCAGTTTGAAGTTTGATGTGTATTTGATATGGGCTGTCCCTACCCCTCCCCTTCCACTCTCCCTCCCCACTATTTCCCTTCTCCCCCCACCCCTCTCCCCCTCCCTCCCCTACCCCATCCCTCCCCCCCTCCTCCACACCTCTCTCCCCCTCCCCACCGCTCTCTCCCCCTCCCCCATCCCTCTCTCCTCCCCCTCTCCATCTCCCTCTCCCTCTCCCTCTCCTCACCCCTCTCCCCCTCTTCCTCCCACCCCATCCCTCTCACCCCTTCCCTCCCCCACCACCTCCCCCCACGCCCTTCCCCCTCCATCCACTCTTTCCCCTCTACCCCATCTCCCTCCTCGCCTCCCTCCCCCCTTCCCCACACCTCTCTCCCCCTCCCCTCTCCTCACCCCTCTCCCTCTCCTCACCCCTCCCATCCCTCTCTTCCCACCCCCCTTCCCTCTCTGCCCCACCACCCTTCCCTCTCTACCCCACCCCCTTCCCTCTCTCCCCCTGCCCCCTACCCCTCTGTCCCTCTTCCACCACTCCCCCTACCCCTCCCTCCCCACTCTACCACTTCTCTCCCCCTTACCCCACCCCTCTCCCACGCCCCTTCCCCTACCCCCCTGTCCCTCTTAAACCCCCTCCACCCCTCTCCCCCTCCCTCCCTCCCCATTCTTCCACTTCTCCCCCCCACCCCTCTCCCCATCCCTCCACTCTTCCCCCTCTCTTCCCGACCCCCTCTCCATCTCCCTCTCCTCACCCCTCTCCCTCTCCTCCCCTCCCTCTCTCCCCCACCCCCCTTCCCTCTCTCCCCCGCCCCCTTCCCCCTACCCCTCTGTCCCTCTTCCACCACTCCCCCTACCCCTCCCTCTCCACTCTTCCACTTCTCTCCCCCTTATCCCACCCCTCTCCCTCCCTCACCCCTCCCTACCCTCTCTCCCATGCCCCTTCCCCCCTGTCCCTCTTCCACCACTCCCCCTACCCCTCTCCCTCTCCCTCCCTCCCCACTCTTCCACTTCTCCCCCCCTCCCCACTCTTTCCCCTCCCCACCCACCCCTTTCCCCCTCCCTCCACACTCTTCCCCCTCCCTCCCCGACCCCATCTCCCCTCTGCCCCCCCCCTCACCCACACCTCTCTCCCCCTCCCTATCCCTCTCTCCTCCCGTCCCCACCCCTCTCTCCTTCCCCTCTCCATCTCCCCCCCACCACCATCCCTCTCTCCCCCCTTTTCCCTCCACTGTTCCCCCTCCCTCCCCTACCCCATCTCCCTAATTCCCTCCCTCCCCACACCTCTCCCCCTCCCCCATCCCGCTCTCCTCCACTCCCTTCCCCCTCCCCCATCCCTCTCTCCTCCCGTCCCCCTCTCCCCCTCCCTCCACTCCTCCCCACTCTTCCACTTCTCTCCCCCCCACCCCTCCCACTCTCCCTCCCCACTCCCCCCACCCCTCTCTCCCTCCCTCCACACTCTTCCCCCTCCCTCCCCGACCCCATCTCCCTCCCCCTCCCCCACACCTCTCTCCCCCTCCCCCATCCATCTCTCCTCCCGTCCCCCACCCCTCTCTTCTCCCCCCTCCTTCTCTCCCCTGCCCCTACCCCTCTTCCACCACCCCCCCACCCCTCTTCCCCTCCCTTTCCCCCTCTCCCTCTCTCCTCACCCCTCTTCCTCCTCACCTCCCACCCTAACCCCCACCCCTCTCCCCCCTACCCATCTCTGCCTCTTCCACCACTCCCTCTGCCCCTCTTCCGCACTCTTACCCTCCCCCCATCCCTCACCACTATTTCCCCTCTCCCCCTACCCCTCGCCCCCTCCCATCTCACTCTTCCTCCGCGCCGCTACCACTCTCCCCCTCCCTCCACACTCTTCCCCCTCTCTACCCTTCCCCCTCTCTCTCCTTCTTCCCCTCTTTCCTCCCCCTCTCTAATCTCCTCCCCACCCCTCTCCCCCTCCCCCCTCTCCATCCCTCTCTCCTCCTCTCTGCGTTGGGGAAACACTTGGTCTAGTCTATATTTAAAACTGTGTGTGTGTGTGTCTCTGCCTGTCTTGTGGGTGCCAGCCTTTGATTCGTTGTTACGCCAACACCACATGCAGAAACGCCGAGATTTTTTCCATTTCGGTAGAGATTTCACTTTTCATTCCAAGTATCCACTCCTGATTAAATGTTGTCGTGTTTATGTACACATTTTTAATAAAATCCTTCTCCCCCCCCCCCCAAAATTTCAAAATGTTAAAAAAAACAGCTCTCACCCATAACATGTTGGTGAACGTTCCATCGTGTGATGTCACAATGCCCAATTGGAATGGATCCATTTACATATGCCTTTGCAGCAGCCCCAGCCCCTCCCCCCCAACCCCGCAGCCTGTGTCGAAGCGCGTCATCACGTGTGTGGGAATAGAGAAAGAGGATTGGGGGTGATGGGGAATGGGGAACAGATGGACTGTCCCTACCCCTCCCCCTTCCATTCTCCCTCCCCACTATTTCCCCTCTCCCCCCACCCCTCCCTCCACACTCTTCGCCCTCCCTCCCTTACCCCATCTCCCTCCCCCACACCTCTCTCCCCCTCCCCATCCCTCTCTCCTCTCCATCTCCCTCTCCTCACCCCTCCCCCTCTCCTCCTCCTCCTCCTCCTCCCACCCCCATCGCTCTCTCCCACACCCCCTTCCCTCCCCCACCCCTTTCCCTCTCTCCCCCACTGCCCTCCTCTTCCCTCTCTCCCCCACCCCCTTCCCCTCCCCACTCTTCCCCCTCCATCCACGCTTCCCCCTACCCCATCTCCCTCCTCGCCTCCCTCCCCCCTCCCCCACACCTCTCTCCCCCTCCCCTCTCTCCTCACCTCCCCACCCCTCTTCTCACCCTCTCCTCCCCCTCCCATCCCTCTCTCCCCCACCCCCCTTCCCTCTCTACTGCACCCTCTTCCCTCTCTCCCCCGCCCCCTACCCCTCTGTCCCTCGTCCACCATTCCCCTAGGGAGTGGGGAACAGATGGACTATCCCTACCCCTCCCCTTCCACTCACCCCCCCCCACTATTTCCCCTCTCTCCCCCACCCCTCCCTCCACACTATTCCCCCTCCCTCCCCTACCCCATCTCCCTCCTCCCCCCCCACACCTCTCTCCACCCACCCCCATCCCTCTCTCCTCCTCCTCTCCATCTCCCTCTCCTCACCTCTCCACCCACCCCCCTTCCCTCTCTCACCTTCCCTCCCCCACCCCATTCCCTTTCTCCCCCACCCCCTTCCCCCTCCATCCACTCTTCCCCCTCTACCACCTCCCCCTCTACCACCCCCACACCTCTCTCCACCTCCCCATCCCTCTCTCCCTCCTCCCCCTCCCCATCTCTCTCTCCTCCCCCTCCCCCCCTCTCCTCACCCCTCCTCCCACCCACATCCCTCTCTCCCCCACACCCCTTCTCCCTCCCTCCACACTTCCTCCTCTCTCCCCTACCCCATCTCCCTCACCCCTCCCCCACACCTCTCCCCCTCCCCTCTCTCCTCCCCCTCTCCATTCCCCTCTCACCCCCACCCCTTCTCCCTCCCCACACTTCCCCCTCCCTCCACACTCTTCCCCCTCGCCCCCACCTCATCTCATTCCTCCCCTCCCTCCCCCACAACTCTCTTCCCTCCCCACCCCTCTCTCCTCCTCCCTCTCCTCATCCCACTCCCTCTCCTCCATCTTTCCCCCCCAGCCCCCTCCATCTCTCCCCCCGTCGCCTACCCCTGTCCCTCTTCCACCACCCCCCTACCCCTCCCTCCCCACTCTTCCCCCCCCTTACCCCACCCCTTGCTCTCACCCCTCACTCCCCTCTCTCTCCCACCTCTTCCCCTCTGTCCCTCTTCCACCACTCCCCCTACCCCTCTCCCCCTCCCTCTCTCCCACTTCCACCACTCACCCCTCTCTCTCCCCCCTCCCTTCCCTCTCCCTCCCCACTCTCTCCGCTCTCCCCCTCCCTCCACACTCTTCCCCTCTCTCCCCCCTACCCCTCCATCCACACTCTTCCCCCTCTCCCTCCTCCCCTCCCTCTCTTCCCCTCCTCCACCCTCTCTCACCCCCTCCCGCATCCCTCCCTCCTCCTCCCTTTCCCCCCTCTCCCTCTCTCCTCACCCGTCTCCCTCCTCCCTTCAAATGTTAACCCCCACCCATCTCTCCCCCTACACAGACACACAGGGAGACACACACACACATGGAGACACCCACCCACACAGGGAGACACATACACAAAGGAAGACACACACACACACAGGGAGACAGACGCGCACACACACACACAGGGATACACACACACATACAGGGATACACACACACACACACAGGGAGACATACACACACACAGGGAGACAGACAGACACACACACACAGGGATACACACACACACACACGGGGAGACACACACACAGGGATACACACACACAGGGAGACATACACACACACAGGGAGACAGACAGACACACACACACACAGGGAGACACACACACACACACACACAGTGAGACACACACACACACACACACACACACACACACAGGGACACACAAACACACACACATGGAGACACAGACACACATGGAGACACCCACCCACACACACAGGGAGACACATACACACACACACACAGGGAGACACACACACACACAGGGAGACACACACACACACAAGGACACACAAACACACACACATGGAGACACCCACCCACACACACAGGGAGACACATACACATACACACACAGGGAGACACATACACAAAGGAAGACACACACACGGAGACCCACAGACACGCACACAGGGATACACACACCTTTCCTTCCCCCCCTCCATCCTCTCCCTCCCTCCCTCTTTTTCCTCACGCTTCCTCTTTCTCCCCTTCCTTCATCCCCTTTCTACATTCGCTCCCCCTGTCTCTCTTTGCCTCCATCCCGCCCATTTTCATCTCTCTCTTCTCTCTCTTTCTCCCCTCCCCCTCTTTCCCGGGCCGCCCAATGGGGAGTCTAGCGGGCACGGTGCAGCGTGGATTGGCGGCGTTGGCGCTGCCGTGTGAGTTGAGGGCAGGAGGGAGGGAAGGAGGGAGTGAGGTTGCCGGAAGCGCAGCGCTCGCAGACGGCTCACAAAAGCGCTGGCACCCACTGCCCGGGACTGACGCGCTTCCCCAATCCGTACAGATCGCTGTCATGCGGCGCAAACTTGAGACAAACTCCGCTATAGGATCTTTGCTGTGCAGGGACTGAAGACAGCCTGTCAGCGTGAGAATTCTGTCTTCAGCGTGAGGGCGTGAGAGTTGGCTGAAATGTGTGAGTGTCACGCTCAAAGCGTGAGAGTTGGCAGCCCTGAAATTGCATTGTTTTTTATCTCTTTCATCACAACTTTCTTATAACCTAAGACTGTAAGTTACTACCAATCATAAAAGTAATGCATGCATAAGAAACAAAATTTGTAAAGTGAAACACTTTGTAGTTATAGCAGAGACTGAGACACATGAGAGAAAGTTGAAAAAACGAAGGCAACAAAAGCTGTGGGAGCGTGCGTTTGTACGTGCACAACTGATGCGGTCCGCATGAAGTCGCATTTTGCCCAATCCGGCCCGTGAACTAAAATGTGTTTGACACCCCTGAACTAGACCAAGCGTGGACCCATTGGGTCCCCCTCCCCCAACGCAATATTCCCACAGTAACACTCACCTATATACAATGCTGGATGTTAAAATGGCGGTCTCAGCCCGGAAATCCTCCCCCAACTGCTGACGGGTCCCCGTTGTGACGCCAGAGATTGCCATTGTGACGCGTTTCAAAATGGCGGCGGGCCCGGCAACCCCCAACTCAGGGGTTCCCAGAGACCTGAAAATTATTTGAAGGGTTTCGCAAGGGTAAAAAGGTTAAGAAACGTTGCTGTAGACACTGACTCTTTGGGATAAAATTAGGCTTTTATTATTCTAAGTATATTTGTTCCTCTTTCAGACAATCCCCTTTATTGGGAAAATACCGGGCGGACTTCAGGATGGGAAGATGGTGATAATTCAAGGACAAGTGCCAAAAAAAGCTATGAGGTAACATAGTTAGAACTTAGGCAATTGAGGTAAAGAGTGTGACACCTTCTCCCACCGACATTCCTGGAAGGATTCTATATTACATTTTTCTAGTTTCCCCAGCTCTGGCACCTCCCACACCATCTGACATCTTCCTTGCTAAAGGAGCAACAGCGCCTTATCCATTTTCTCCAAGCTGACGTGCACCTATTTCTTCCCACCACTCCCCCTCCACCTACATTCCTTCCTCTGGCTCCATAATTAGCAAATTTTCAATCCTCTTGTTTCACACCTTCCTTTTTTCTCATCTTTGGTCTTTATGGAACAATCAGTCTATTAATGCCCTCCTTCACCTGTGTTCACCTATTACCTGCCACGCTATATCCAGTCCTTTCTCTCTCCGAGCTTTCTCCCCCCAACCCTCCCCCACCCGCACAATCAGTCTGTAGAAGGGTCTTGACACAAAATGTGCTGCCTGACCTGCTGTTACTCCAGCACTTTGTGTATTTTTAACTGACAGGTTGATAAATGTTTAGTTTATAGTTTAGAGATACAATAGACAATATGAATAGACAATGGGTGCAGGCGTAGGCCATTCGGCCCTTCGAGCCAGCACCACCATTCAATGAGATCATGGCTTATCATCCACAATCAGTACTCCGCTCCTGCCATCTCCCCATATCCCCTGACTCCGCTATCTTAAAGAGCTTTATCTAACCCTCTCTTGAAACCCTCCAGAGAACTGGCCTTCTGAGGCAGAGAATTCCACAGACTCACAACTCTCTGTGTGAAAAAGTTTTTCCTCATCTCCGTTCTCAATGACTTACCCCTTATTCTTAAACTGTGGGCCCGGGTTCTGGACTCCCCCAAAATCGGGAACATGTTTCCTGCCTCTAGCGTATCCAAACCCTTAATAATCTTATTTGTTTCAATAAGATCCCCTCTCATCCATCTAAATTCCAGAGTGTACAAGCCCAGCATCTCCATTCTATCAACATATGACAGTCCCGCCATCCTGGGAATTAACCTGGTGAACCTACGCTGCACTCCCTCCATAGCAAGAATGTCCTTCCTCAAATTTGGACACCAAAACTGCACACAATACTCCAGGTGTGGTCTCACTAGGGCCCTGCACAACTGCAGAAGGACCTCTTTGCTCCTATATTCAACTCCTCTTGTTTTGAAGACCAACATGCCATTCGTTTTCTTCACTGCCTGCTGTACCTGCATACTTACTTTTAGTTACTGATGAACAAGGACACCCAGATCCCGTTGTGCTTCCCCTTTTCCCCAATTTGACACCATTTAGATAATAATCTGCCTTCCTGTTTTTGTCACCAAAGTGGATAACCTCACATTTATTCACATTAAACTGCATCTGCCATGCATCTGCCCACTCACCCAACCTGTCCAAGTCACCCTGCATCCCAGGGCCGGATTTACGTATAGGCTTCATCAGCTTAAGCCTAGGACCTCGAGATCTAGGGGGGCCTCGCAGAGCCGGATTTACCACGAGGCTTCATAGGCTGAAGGCTAGTGCCTCGAAATCTCGGGGGCTTCCGGCCAAGGCAGGACACATGCCGTTTATGTCCTCCGGGCAGGCCCCCATCTTTATCTCTCTCGCTTTCTCTGTCACTCTCCGTCTCCGCCCGCCATCCGTATCCATTTCCGGGCCACCGGGCTTCGTTCGCTCCTCATCTGCAGGCACGGCAGGCCGCCTTGCGCATGCGCATTCCTACGGCCAGCACATCCTCCCCCCTGCACATACGCACAACCACGGCCAGCACATCATCGGCCGCCCTGCACATGCACACTGCCACTGGTCGCCGCTTCCGCTGAAAACCAACGCAGAATCACTCTCTGACCCTGGAGATGGAGTAACTCCCTGGGATAACTCTTGCTTCTGATTTCCTGGTCCTCCAAAACTATATTCTAAATGGAATTTAAACTGGAGGTGGTGGAAGGCTGAACAATAACAGCCTATTGCATTTTATCTGTTTATTTATAGTGTATATATATGGTCTATGGTATATAAACACACTGAACTCTTATCTCCTGTTCTGTACAATGTTTACATATTCTGTTGTGCCGCAGGAAGCAAGAATTTCATTGTCCTATCTGGGACACATGACAATAAAACTCTGATGACTCTCGACTTGGACTTAAACAAAAAAGGGTTCTTGGGGAAAATAGAGCTACCTTAAATTTTGTTGCATCTGGTTGGGTAACTATGGTAGGGTGAAGACTATTCCATGCTTTAATTGTGCGGGGGAACTCCATGGAGCAGCCAGCAACTCTGGATAGAAGAAATCCTTACTTGCAGCAGCACAACAGAATATGTAAACATAGTACTCTGTAAACAAGGTTATAAACAAGAAAACAAAACGGTATATATTTATATATGAATATATAACTATAAAATATATATGTGTGTGTGTGTGTGTTTAATATATATACCCACACACACACACACACACACACACACACACAATTTCCATCCTGGGATGAATAAAGTTCTATCGTATAGTATCGTGTGTGTAGGAAGGAACTGCAGATGCTGGTTTAAACTAAAGATAGACACAAAAAGCTGGAGTAACTCAACAGGTCAGACAGAATCTCTGGACAAAAGGAAAATATTACGTTTAGGGTTGGGTCAGAAATAGGTTCCTGCACACCTTTGGAATGTGGAGCACCCGGAGAAAACCCATGCGATCAAAGGGAAAAGGAGCAAACTCCATACAGACAGCACCCATATTCAGGATCAATTCCGGGTCTCTGGCACTTTTAGGCAGCAACTTTATGGCCAATGTACTGCCCCATAGTCTTGAACTGAATTAAAACATACAGTAGCTTTAAAGGGGGACATAGCGTCACTTGGAGATTTAAGACTGAAAATCTATATATTCTTTTTTTTTAGTATCCAAAGTTATCAACCTATAATTTTTGGTGTGTTGGAAAACAAAATATACTGGCACAGCTGGTAGACTTGCAGCCTCACACGCCAGAGATCTGTGTTCGATCCTGTCCTCGGCACTGTCTGTGAATTTGCACATTCTCCCTGCAAGCGTGTGGGTTTCCTCCCACATCCCAAAGATGCGTTGGCTTTGTAGATTATAACTTGTCTCTGTAAAATTGCCCCGATGTGTAGGGAGTGGGTGAGAATAGTGGGATAACAGAACTGTGAATAGGTAGACAAAAATGCTGGAGGAACTCAGCGGGTGAGGCAGCATCTATAGAACGTAGGAAACAGGCGATGTTCGGGTCGAGACCCATCTCAGACTGATGTGAGGGTGGGGGGGGGACGGGAAGAAGAAAGGAAGAGGCGGAGACAGTGGGCTGAGGGAGAGCTGGGAAGGGGAGGAGAGAGCAGGGGCTACCTGAAATTGAAGAAGTCAATGTTCATACCGGTGGGGTGTAAACTGCCCAAGCGAAATATGAGGTGGGCCTCACACTGGCCATTTCCGGAGCCACCTCCTTCAGTATGTTTGGATGCAGACCATCAGGCCCTGGGATTTATCAGTCTTCAGCCGCTCTAGTGTCTTTGGTCTTCAGTCCCATCAGTCTATCCAAAACCATATCCTGCCTAATGTGCATTTCCCTCAGTTCCTCCATCACCCCAGATCCTCTGGCCACATGTACATCAGGGAGATTGTTTGTGTCCTCCTTAGCGAAGACGGATCCAAAGTACCTGTTTGTACAAAGACGGATCCAAAGTACAGCATGGAAACAATCCTATCGGCCGACCAAGTCCGCATCGACCAGCGACCCCCGCACATTAACACTATCCTATACACACTAGGGACAATTTACATTTATACCAAGGCAATTATACCAAGTACAAATCTGTACATCTTTGGAGTGTGGGTAGAAACCAAAGATCTTGAAGAAAACCCACGCTGGACACAGGGAGAACATGCAAACTCCGTACAGACAGCACCCGTAGTCAGGATCAAATCCAGGTTTACAGCGCTGTAAGGCAGCAACCCTACCGCTGCGCCACCGTGCCGCCCCTGAAAGGGAAGCTTCCAAATGACCTCCCTTCAATAACAGTATTAGATACAGGTACATTCTTCAAATGGCAGTCTGCCTTTGAGAAACATAGTTCCACATCCCAGCCAAAGCTATTGCTGGTGACCAAAGCTGTGCATCTCAGAGAAGCTGATTGATTGAACTTTGCTTTGCAGATTCGCTGTGAACTTTGTGTGCAGCAACTCAGACATTGCTTTTCACTTCAACGTGCGTTACGATCAATCCGCCGTGATCTGCAACACGCTGGTGAATAACATATGGGGAACTGAAGAGATAAAGCACCAGATTCCCATCAATGCCGGATCCTACTTTGAGCTCATCATTAAAACATGCAATGAATATTTCCAGGTATGAAGGCTGGCTCCAGTTATAGTTGCACCCTAACCTTGGCGTACAAAACTGAAATCTAGAGTGGTCCAATGGATTAAGTTTAGCTTTATTATTATCATCACATGCACAGAGATACAGTGAAAATGTTTTGTTTGTGTGCTGTTCAATCAAATTCGATAATACTACACATGAATACAATCATGCCAAACACAAGTACAATAGGTGGAGCGAGGAAAAAAGTACTAGGATGCTTTCTCAGCATTGCAGTGTAACAGTTTCAGTGAATAAGTCCAATGTTCACAATGAAGTAGGTTGAAGAATCAAGACTGTATCCTACGAAAGAACCATTCTAAAGCCTGATAACAAGAAGAGAAGAAGCTGTTCCTGAGTCTGGTGGGACACACTTTAAGCTTCTGTATCTTCTGTCTGATAGGAGTGGGGAGAAGAAAGGATGATCTGGGTGATCCTTGATTATGTTGGCTGCTTTCCAGAGGTAGCAAGAAGTGTAGAAAGAGTCAATGGTGGGGAGTCTGGTTTGTGTGATGGAATTCGACTTAAACCAGCATCTGCAGTTCTTTCCTACACAGACCAAAAGGCTAGATCTATATTCTTCCCCGGCCATGGGTGTTGAATTCCAGCATTGCTGTGAATGGAACTTGGGAACTCTCCAACATCATTTGCCATGTGTGGTGGATGAAAAGAGTGCTGAAAGTTTTTCAGAAACCATTTCAGTTTAACATTTTAGTTTTGAAAATAAAATTGGAAGTGAGCCAAACTGGTCATCAGTTCTAACTGTCACTGTATGTCATGTTGTCACTTGCGGGCGGAGCACCAAGCAAATTTCTTGTATGTGAATACTTGGCCAATAAACGTATTAATTCATTCATAAACTTATTCATTCATTTAGGATAGATCATCACCATCAACACGGGGCTAATATTGATGGGCATCTTTGTCAAGTTGGGTCAAAGGGCATTTTACCTTGCTGTAATACTTTATAACTCAAAACAATACTTACAATATAAAAATAGGCCATTCGGCCCATTGGGTCTACGCAAGCTCTCAGGGCAAATCCCCATTAATATAAAATGTTTAGAGATATTTCTTACACTTATTTCCATGTATCAATTTCCTCTCACATTCCCAACACCCAAATTCTCCCCCTCATCTACACATTCGGGGCCAACTAACTTACTGACTCAAACGCCTTTGGAATGCCAGAGGAAATCAGAGGGAGATTGTGGGTGGATGGAGATGTACTGTATGGAATTACAACCATTGAATCTTGGAAGTGGAATGTAAGCCTTGTGTATGGAGTAAGGGGTGCTCATGAATTCTGGGGGGAATATTTCATTGTAATTGGGTAATTGATTGCCGGCATTGACTCAATGGGCCTGTTTTCATGCGGTTTGACTCCTGGCTTTTTTTCTAAGTAACACGGATGTTCTCTTCTTCCACAGGTCTCTGTGGACGGGCAGCATTTCCTGGAGTTCGGACACAAGATTCCCTTTAAGGGAGTCGACACCCTGAAGATTGCCAAAGATGTTCATGTGAATGTCATCACCTTCAAAGAACCAGACGTGGGTATCACACTGTTTACTTACCGAGCCCAAGCCCAGTGTGGAAGGGCAGAGACTGAGGCAACCAGGCCCATCACTGGTGTTCAGCACTGCCTCTGCTAACGATGGGAGTTTGGTTGCAAATTTTCACAGGCTGCCTCCTCACACAGCAGGAGTACACACAAAGGAGGCCCAGATGGTCTGGCATCCAAATTAATGGGCCATTTGGCCCCTCGAACCTGCTGCCCCATCTCTAAATTAGATAATTGCCAACCTGCTCGTAACTTCAACCCCACATCCTTTCCCACTCACGGTGACCTTCCACACCTCCTCACTCCTCAAGATCCTCTCAACCTCTGTCTTAAACATATTCAAAGAATCTGCTTCCACAGCTCTTTGAAGAAGAGTTTTAAAGACTCTCACAGAGAAAATAAAGAGTTTAGTTTATTGTTATGTGTACTGAGGTACAGTGAAAAGCTTTTGTTGCGTGCTAACCAGTCAGCGGAAAGACATACATGATTACAATTGAGCCTCCTGTGTCTGTGGGACGTGGGAGGAAACTGGGGCATCGGTTCGAAAATTACGCGGTCACAGGGTGAACATGAGAACTCCACACAGACAGCTCCCGAGACCAGGACTGAATACAGGTCTGTGAGGCAGCGGCACTACCAGATGCGCTAATGAGATCTCGTTCATCACCGCTACCGCTCGAGCAGGGGTTATCACTTATCTTCCCGGCTGCAGCGCGTCCTGTGATCTCAGTGGGCATTATATCTTCAACACAGCTGCCTGCTTGCAGGAAAGCATCGGGAGAGATGGTTCGTACCAGGGTGCGGTGTTAGGTACATTTGGAAACCTGGGATGTCAGGCTAAAGTGGTGTTCACTGGATGGGTACTAATGAACATCACAGTCACACCTGGCTTGGCCTGGCACGTGTTCTTATTACCTTATCAGTCTGAAGAAGGGTCTCGACCCGAAACATCACCCTTTCCTTCTATCCAGGGACGCCGAGTTTCTCCGACATTTTGTGTCTACCTTCTTAATACTTTTTTGAAATTTCTCAAGGAAAATCAATCCCTTGCTGCTTCATAGTGTTTCTTAGTGATGGTATCCAGTTTTTGTGGCTTTGTTTAAGGGTGGGAGTAGAGTGCCAACCATGGAGTAAGTACTAACATTTTATGTTATTGTTTTACAGATCACACCATCCAAAGTGGCTAATCCAGTAAGTATTTGTTCACGAAAGAACTGCAGATGCTGGTAAATTCCAAGGTAGACACAAAATGATGGTGAAACTCAGCAAGTGAGGCAGCATCTATGGTGAGAAGGAATGCGTGACGTTTCGGATTGAGACCCTTCTTCAGACTGATGTCAGGGGAGGGGGTGAGACAAACAAAAGTAGGCGGAGACAGTGGGATTAGTGGGAGAACTGGGAAGGGAGAGGGGATGGTGAGAGAGAGCAGTTTTCAACATAATTGTATAAGGGGTAAGGGTATTGTAAAAACAAGCCTGGAGGCTTTGTGTCTCAATGCAAGGAGCATTCGTAATAAGGTGGATAAGTTGAATATGCAGATAGCTATTAATGACTATGATATAGTTGAGATCACGGAGACATGGCTCCAGGGTGACCACGGCCGGGAGCTGAATATCCAGGGATATTCAATATTCAGGAGGGATAGACAGAAAGGAAAAGGAGGTGGGGTAGCGTTGCTGGTTAGAGAGGAAATTAATACAATAGAAAGGAAGGACATTAGCTTGGAGGATGTGGAATCAATATGGGTAGAGCTGTGAAACACTAAGGGGCAGAAAACGCTAGTGGAAGTTGTGTACAGGCCACCTAACAGTAGTAGTGGAGTTGGGGGTGGCATCAAACAGGAAATTAGAAATGCGTGCAACAAAGGTAAAACAGTTATAATGGGTGACTTCAATCTACATATAGATTGGGTGAATCAAATTGGCTGACGAAGAGGATTTCTTGGAATGTATGCGGGATAGTTTTCTAAACCAACATGTAGAGGAACCAACGAGAGAGCTGGCTATTCTAGACTGGGTATTGAGTAATGGGGAAGGGTTAGTTAGCAGTCTTGTTGTGAGTGGCCCCTTGGGCAAGAGTGACCATAATATGGTTGACTTCATCATTAGAATGGAGAGTGACATAATTAATTCAGAAACAAGGGTTCTGAACTTAAAGAAAGGTAACTTTGAGGGTATGAGACGTGAATTGGCCAAGATAGACTGGCAATTGATTCTTAAAGGGTTGACGGTGGATATGCAATGGAAGGCATTAAAAGACTGCTTGGATGAACTACATCAATTTGGCATCCCAGTTTGGCAAAAGAATAAATCAGGAAAGGTAGTGCATCTGTGGATAACAAGGGAAATCAGGGATAGTATCAAAACAAAAGATGAAGCATACAAATTAGACAGAAAAAGCAGCCCACCTGAAAACCTGGCAGAAATCTCTGACCCTGCAGATGGAGTAACTCTTGCTTCTGATTTCCTGGTCCTCCAAAACTATATTCTATGGAATTTAAACTGGAGGTGGTGGAAGGCTGAACAATAACAGCCTATTGCATTTTATCTGTTTATTTATAGTGTATAATATGGTCTATGGTATATAAACACACTGATATCCCTGTTCTGTCTGAAACAGTGATTGTCTGGGGTGCAGGAAGCAGTCCATTTCCTCATGGGACTCTTTCTCGACTTCTTTCTCCCTTTCTACTCTTCGACCTTTTCTTTGGGTAAATAGAGCCCTTTTTTTTCTCTTTTCTATGGTAATTTCCATGAACTCCCGGGGCAGCCCAATGGAGCAGTCTGGGGAAACGGGTAACGTGGGTTCTTCTTTAGACTCCCTCTGGTTTTAGTGTTTTTAGTTTAATTTAAAGATACAGCGTGGAAAACAGGCCCTTCGGCCCACCGAGTCCATGCCAACCACCGATTCACCCGTACACTAGTTCTATCCCACACAGTAGCGGAGTAAGTCAAGAGTCAAGAGTGTTTTATTCCTCCACGTCCCAGTTAGAACAATGAAATCCTTACTTGCAGCAGCACAACAGAATATGTAAACATAGTACTCTGTAAACAAGGTTATAAACGAGAAAACAAAACGGTATCTATTTATATATGAATATATAACTATAAAATATATATGTGTGTGTGTGTGTTTAATATATATACCCACACACACACACACCACACCAATTTTCCCTCCTGGGATGAATAAAGTTCTATAGTATAGTATCGTGTGTGTAGGAAGGAACTGCAGATGCTGGTTTAACTAAAGATAGACACAAAAAGCTGGAGTAACTCAACAGGTCAGACAGAATCTCTGGGACAAAAGGAAAATATTACGTTTAGGGTTGGGTCAGAAATAGGTTCCTGCACACCTTTGGAATGTGGAGCACCCGGAGAAACCCATGCGATCAAAGGGAAAAGGAGCAAACTCCATACAGACAGCACCCATATTCAGGATCAATTCCGGGTCTCTGGCACTTTTTAGGCAGCAACTTTTGGCCAATGTACTGCCCCATAGTCTTGAACTGAATTAAAACATACAGTAGCTTTAAAGGGGGACATAGCGTCACTTGGAGATTTAAGACTGAAATCTATATATTCTTTTTTTTTAGTATCCAAAGTTATCAACCTATAATTTTTGGTGTGTTGGAAAACAAAATATACTGGCACAGCTGGTAGACTTGCAGCCTCACACGCCAGAGATCTGTGTTCGATCCTGTCCTCGGCACTGTCTGTGAATTTGCACATTCTCCCTGCAAGCGTGTGGGTTTCCTCCCACATCCCAAAGATGCGTTGGCTTTGTAGATTATAACTTGTCTCTGTAAAATTGCCCCGATGTGTAGGGAGTGGGTGAGAATAGTGGGATAACAGAAACTGTGAATAGGTAGACAAAAATGCTGGAGGAACTCAGCGGGTGAGGCAGCATCTATAGAACGTAGGAAACAGGCGATGTTCGGGTCGAGACCCATCTCAGACTGATGTGAGGGTGGGGGGGGGGGACGGGAAGAAGAAAGGAAGAGGCGGAGACAGTGGGCTGAGGGAGAGCTGGGAAGGGGAGGAGAGAGCAGGGGCTACCTGAAATTGAAGAAGTCAATGTTCATACCGGTGGGGTGTAAACTGCCCAAGCGAAATATGAGGTGGGCCTCACACTGGCCATTTCGGAGCCACCTCCTTCAGTATGTTTGGATGCAGACCATCAGGCCCTGGGATTTATCAGTCTTCAGCCGCTCTAGTGTCTTTGGTCTTCAGTCCCATCAGTCTATCCAAAACCATATCCTGCCTAATGTGCATTTCCCTCAGTTCCTCCATCACCCCAGATCCTCTGGCCACATGTACATCAGGGAGATTGTTTGTGTCCTCCTTAGCGAAGACGGATCCAAAGTACCTGTTTGTACAAAGACGGATCCAAAGTACAGCATGGAAACAATCCTATCGGCCGACCAAGTCCGCATCGACCAGCGACCCCCGCACATTAACACTATCCTATACACACTAGGGACAATTTACATTTATACCAAGGCAATTATACCAAGTACAAATCTGTACATCTTTGGAGTGTGGGTAGAAACCAAAGATCTTGAAGAAAACCACGCTGGACACAGGGAGAACATGCAAACTCCGTACAGACAGCACCCGTAGTCAGGATCAAATCCAGGTTTACAGCGCTGTAAGGCAGCAACCCTACCGCTGCGCCACCGTTGCCTGCCCCTGAAAGGGAAGCTTCCAAATGACCTCCCTTCAATAACAGTATTAGATACAGGTACATTCTTCAAATGGCAGTCTGCCTTTGAGAAACATAGTTCCACATCCCAGCCAAAGCTATTGCTGGTGACCAAAGCTGTGCATCTCAGAGAAGCTGATTGATTGAACTTTGCTTTGCAGATTCGCTGTGAACTTTGTGTGCAGCAACTCAGACATTGCTTTTCACTTCAACGTGCGTTACGATCAATCCGCCGTGATCTGCAACACGCTGGTGAATAACATATGGGGAACTGAAGAGATAAAGCACCAGATTCCCATCAATGCCGGATCCTACTTTGAGCTCATCATTAAAACATGCAATGAATATTTCCAGGTATGAAGGCTGGCTCCAGTTATAGTTGCACCCTAACCTTGGCGTACAAAACTGAAATCTAGAGTGGTCCAATGGATTAAGTTTAGCTTTATTATTATCATCACATGCACAGAGATACAGTGAAAATGTTTTGTTTGTGTGCTGTTCAATCAAATTCGATAATACTACACATGAATACAATCATGCCAAACACAAGTACAATAGGTGGAGCGAGGAAAAAAGTACTAGGATGCTTTCTCAGCATTGCAGTGTAACAGTTTCAGTGAATAAGTCCAATGTTCACAATGAAGTAGGTTGAAGAATCAAGACTGTATCCTACGAAAGAACCATTCTAAAGCCTGATAACAAGAAGAGAAGAAGCTGTTCCTGAGTCTGGTGGGACACACTTTAAGCTTCTGTATCTTCTGTCTGATAGGAGTGGGGAGAAGAAAGGATGATCTGGGTGATCCTTGATTATGTTGGCTGCTTTCCAGAGGTAGCAAGAAGTGTAGAAAGAGTCAATGGTGGGGAGTCTGGTTTGTGTGATGGAATTCGACTTAAACCAGCATCTGCAGTTCTTTCCTACACAGACCAAAAGGCTAGATCTATATTCTTCCCCGGCCATGGGTGTTGAATTCCAGCATTGCTGTGAATGGAACTTGGGAACTCTCCAACATCATTTGCCATGTGTGGTGGATGAAAAGAGTGCTGAAAGTTTTTCAGAAACCATTTCAGTTTAACATTTTAGTTTTGAAAATAAAATTGGAAGTGAGCCAAACTGGTCATCAGTTCTAACTGTCACTGTATGTCATGTTGTCACTTGCGGGCGGAGCACCAAGCAAATTTCTTGTATGTGAATACTTGGCCAATAAACGTATTAATTCATTCATAAACTTATTCATTCATTTAGGATAGATCATCACCATCAACACGGGGCTAATATTGATGGGCATCTTTGTCAAGTTGGGTCAAAGGGCATTTTACCTTGCTGTAATACTTTATAACTCAAAACAATACTTACAATATAAAAATAGGCCATTCGGCCCATTGGGTCTACGCAAGCTCTCAGGGCAAATCCCCATTAATATAAAATGTTTAGAGATATTTCTTACACTTATTTCCATGTATCAATTTCCTCTCACATTCCCAACACCCAAATTCTCCCCCTCATCTACACATTCGGGGCCAACTAACTTACTGACTCAAACGCCTTTGGAATGCCAGAGGAAATCAGAGGGAGATTGTGGGTGGATGGAGATGTACTGTATGGAATTACAACCATTGAATCTTGGAAGTGGAATGTAAGCCTTGTGTATGGAGTAAGGGGTGCTCATGAATTCTGGGGGGAATATTTCATTGTAATTGGGTAATTGATTGCCGGCATTGACTCAATGGGCCTGTTTTCATGCGGTTTGACTCCTGGCTTTTTTTCTAAGTAACACGGATGTTCTCTTCTTCCACAGGTCTCTGTGGACGGGCAGCATTTCCTGGAGTTCGGACACAAGATTCCCTTTAAGGGAGTCGACACCCTGAAGATTGCCGAAGATGTTCATGTGAATGCCATCACCTTCAAAGAACCAGACGTGGGTATCACACTGTTTACTTACCGAGCCCAAGCCCAGTGTGGAAGGGCAGAGACTGAGGCAACCAGGCCCATCACTGGTGTTCAGCACTGCCTCTGCTAACGATGGGAGTTTGGTTGCAAATTTTCACAGGCTGCCTCCTCACACAGCAGGAGTACACACAAAGGAGGCCCAGATGGTCTGGCATCCAAATTAATGGGCCATTTGGCCCCTCGAACCTGCTGCCCCATCTCTAAATTAGATAATTGCCAACCTGCTCGTAACTTCAACCCCACATCCTTTCCCACTCACGGTGACCTTCCACACCTCCTCACTCCTCAAGATCCTCTCAACCTCTGTCTTAAACATATTCAAAGAATCTGCTTCCACAGCTCTTTGAAGAAGAGTTTTAAAGACTCTCACAGAGAAAATAAAGAGTTTAGTTTATTGTTATGTGTACTGAGGTACAGTGAAAAGCTTTTGTTGCGTGCTAACCAGTCAGCGGAAAGACATACATGATTACAATTGAGCCTCCTGTGTCTGTGGGACGTGGGAGGAAACTGGGGCATCGGTTCGAAAATTACGCGGTCACAGGGTGAACATGAGAACTCCACACAGACAGCTCCCGAGACCAGGACTGAATACAGGTCTGTGAGGCAGCGGCACTACCAGATGCGCTAATGAGATCTCGTTCATCACCGCTACCGCTCGAGCAGGGGTTATCACTTATCTTCCCGGCTGCAGCGCGTCCTGTGATCTCAGTGGGCATTATATCTTCAACACAGCTGCCTGCTTGCAGGAAAGCATCGGGAGAGATGGTTCGTACCAGGGTGCGGTGTTAGGTACATTTGGAAACCTGGGATGTCAGGCTAAAGTGGTGTTCACTGGATGGGTACTAATGAACATCACAGTCACACCTGGCTTGGCCTGGCACGTGTTCTTATTACCTTATCAGTCTGAAGAAGGGTCTCGACCCGAAACATCACCCTTTCCTTCTATCCAGGGACGCCGAGTTTCTCCGACATTTTGTGTCTACCTTCTTAATACTTTTTTGAAATTTCTCAAGGAAAATCAATCCCTTGCTGCTTCATAGTGTTTCTTAGTGATGGTATCCAGTTTTTGTGGCTTTGTTTAAGGGTGGGAGTAGAGTGCCAACCATGGAGTAAGTACTAACATTTTATGTTATTGTTTTACAGATCACACCATCCAAAGTGGCTAATCCAGTAAGTATTTGTTCACGAAAGAACTGCAGATGCTGGTAAATTCCAAGGTAGACACAAAATGATGGTGAAACTCAGCAAGTGAGGCAGCATCTATGGTGAGAAGGAATGCGTGACGTTTCGGATTGAGACCCTTCTTCAGACTGATGTCAGGGGAGGGGGTGAGACAAACAAAAGTAGGCGGAGACAGTGGGATTAGTGGGAGAACTGGGAAGGGAGAGGGGATGGTGAGAGAGAGCAGTTTTCAACATAATTGTATAAGGGGTAAGGGTATTGTAAAAACAAGCCTGGAGGCTTTGTGTCTCAATGCAAGGAGCATTCGTAATAAGGTGGATAAGTTGAATATGCAGATAGCTATTAATGACTATGATATAGTTGAGATCACGGAGACATGGCTCCAGGGTGACCACGGCCGGGAGCTGAATATCCAGGGATATTCAATATTCAGGAGGGATAGACAGAAAGGAAAAGGAGGTGGGGTAGCGTTGCTGGTTAGAGAGGAAATTAATACAATAGAAAGGAAGGACATTAGCTTGGAGGATGTGGAATCAATATGGGTAGAGCTGTGAAACACTAAGGGGCAGAAAACGCTAGTGGAAGTTGTGTACAGGCCACCTAACAGTAGTAGTGGAGTTGGGGGTGGCATCAAACAGGAAATTAGAAATGCGTGCAACAAAGGTAAAACAGTTATAATGGGTGACTTCAATCTACATATAGATTGGGTGAATCAAATTGGCTGACGAAGAGGATTTCTTGGAATGTATGCGGGATAGTTTTCTAAACCAACATGTAGAGGAACCAACGAGAGAGCTGGCTATTCTAGACTGGGTATTGAGTAATGGGGAAGGGTTAGTTAGCAGTCTTGTTGTGAGTGGCCCCTTGGGCAAGAGTGACCATAATATGGTTGACTTCATCATTAGAATGGAGAGTGACATAATTAATTCAGAAACAAGGGTTCTGAACTTAAAGAAAGGTAACTTTGAGGGTATGAGACGTGAATTGGCCAAGATAGACTGGCAATTGATTCTTAAAGGGTTGACGGTGGATATGCAATGGAAGGCATTAAAAGACTGCTTGGATGAACTACATCAATTTGGCATCCCAGTTTGGCAAAAGAATAAATCAGGAAAGGTAGTGCATCTGTGGATAACAAGGGAAATCAGGGATAGTATCAAAACAAAAGATGAAGCATACAAATTAGACAGAAAAAGCAGCCCACCAGAGGACTGGGAGAAATTCAGAGTCCAGCAGAGGAGGACAAATGGCTTAATTAGGAAAGGGAAAATAGATTATGAACGAAAACTGGCAGGGAACATAAAAACTGACTGCAAAAGTTTTTATAGATATGTGAAGAGAAAAAGATTAGTTAAAACAAATGTAGGTCCCTTGCAGTCAGAAACAGGTGAATTGATCATGGGGTACAAGGACATGGCAGACCAATTTCCTCACGCTTCCTCTTTCTCCCCTTCCTTCATCCCCTTTCTACATTCGCTCCCCCTGTCTCTCTTTGCCTCCATCCCGCCCTTTTTTTTCTCTCTCTTCTCTCTCTTTCTCCCCTCCCCCTCTTTCCCGGGCCGCCCAATGGGGAGTCTGGCGGGCACGGTGCAGCGTGGATTGGCGGCGTTGGCGCTGCCGTGTGAGTTGAGGGCAGGAGGGAGGGAGGGAGGGAGCGAGGTTGCCGCGGCAGCCGGAAGCGCATCGCTCGCAGACGGCTCACAAAAGCGCTGGCACCCACTGCCCGGGACTGACGCGCTTCCCCAATCCGTACAGATCGCTGTCATGCGGCGCAAACTTGAGACAAACTCCGCTATAGGATCTTTGCTGTGCAGGGACTGAAGACAGCCTGTCAGCGTGAGAATTCTGTCTTCAGCGTGAGGGCGTGAGAGTTGGCTGAAATGCGTGAGTGTCACGCTCAAAGCGTGAGAGTTGGCAGCCCTGAAATTGCATTGTTTTTTATCTCTTTCATCACAACTTTCTTATAACCTAAGACTGTAAGTTACTACCAATCATAAAAGTAATGCATGCATAAGAAACAAAATTTGTAAAGTGAAACACTTTGTAGTTATAGCAGAGACTGAGACACATGAGAGCAAGTTGAAAAAACGAAGGCAACAAAAGCTGTGGGAGCGTGCGTTTGTACGTGCACAACTGATGCGGTCCGCATGAAGTCGCATTTTGCCCAATCCGGCCCGTGAACTAAAATGTGTTTGACACCCCTGAACTAGACCAAGCGTGGACCCATTGGGTCCCCCTCCCCCAACGCAATATTCCCACAGTAACACTCACCTATATACAATGCTGGATGTTAAAATGGCGGTCTCAGCCCGGAAATCCTCCCCCAACTGCTGACGGGTCCCCGTTGTGACGCCAGAGATTGCCATTGTGACGCGTTTCAAAATGGCGGCGGGCTCGGCAACCCCCAACTCAGGGGTTCCCAGAGACCTGAAAATTATTTGAAGGGTTTCGCAAGGGTAAAAAGGTTAAGAAACGCTGCTGTAGACACTGACTCTTTGGGATAAAATTAGGCTTTTATTATTCTAAGTATATTTGTTCCTCTTTCAGACAATCCCCTTTATTGGGAAAATACCGGGCGGACTTCAGGATGGGAAGATGGTGATAATTCAAGGACAAGTGCCAGAAAAAGCTATGAGGTAACATAGTTAGAACTTAGGCAATTGAGGTAAAGAGTGTGACACCTTCTCCCACCGACATTCCTGGAAGGATTCTATATTACATTTTTCTAGTTTCCCTAGCTCTTGCACCTCCCACACCATCTGACATCTTCCTTGCTAAAGGAGCAACAGCGCCTCATCCATTTTCTCCAAGCTGACGTGCACCTATTTCTTCCCACCACTCCCCCTCCACCTACATTCCTTCCTCTGGCTCCATAATTAGCAAATTTTCAATCCTCTTGTTTCACACCTTCCTTTTTTCTCATCTTTGGTCTTTATGGAACAATCAGTCTATTAATGCCCTCCTTCACCTGTGTTCACCTATTACCTGCCACGCTATATCCTGTCCTTTCTCTCTCCGAGCTTTCTCCCCCCAACCCTCCCCCACCCGCACAATCAGTCTGTAGAAGGGTCTTGACACAAAATGTCAGTTAGCCATGTTCTCCAGAGATGCTGCCTGACCTGCTGTTACTCCAGCACTTCAATAAGATCCCCTCTCATCCATCTAAATTCCAGAGTGTACAAGCCCAGCATCTCCATTCTATCAACATATGACAGTCCCGCCATCCCGGGAATTAACCTGGTGAACCTACGCTGCACTCCCTCCATAGCAAGAATGTCCTTCCTCAAATTTGGAGACCAAAACTGCACACAATACTCCAGGTGTGGTCTCACTAGGGCCCTGCACAACTGCAGAAGGACCTCTTTGCTCCTATACTCAACTCCTCTTGTTTTGAAGACCAACATGCCATTCGCTTTCTTCACTGCCTGCTGTACCTGCATACTTACTTTTAGTTACTGATGAACAAGGACACCCAGATCCCGTTGTGCTTCCCCTTTTCCCAATTTGACACAATTTAGATAATAATCTGCCTTCCTGTTTTTGTCACCAAAGTGGATAACCTCACATTTATTCACATTAAACTGCATCTGCCCACTCACCCAACCTGTCCAAGTCACCCTGCATCCCAGGGCCAGATTTACGTATAGGCTTCATCTGCTTAAGCCTAGGACCTCGAGATCTAGGGGGGCCTCGCAGAGCCGGATTTACCACGAGGCTTCATAGGCTGAAGGCTAGTGCCTCGAAATCTCGGGGGCCTCCGGCCAAGGCAGGACACATGCCGTTTATGTCCTCCGGGCAGGCCCCCATCTTTATCTCTCTCGCTTTCTCTGTCACTCTCCGTCTCCGCCCGCCATCCGTATCCATTTCCGGGCCACCGGGCTTCGTTCGCTCCTCATCTGCAGGCACGGCAGGCCGCCTTGCGCATGCGCATTCCTACGGCCAGCACATCCTCCCCCCTGCACATACGCACAACCACGGCCAGCACATCATCGGCCGCCCTGCACATGCACACTGCCACTGGTCGCCGCTTCCGCTGAAAACCAACGCAGAATCACTCTCTGACCCTGGAGATGGAGTAACTCCCTGGGATAACTCTTGCTTCTGATTTCCTGGTCCTCCAAAACTATATTCTAAATGGAATTTAAACTGGAGGTGGTGGAAGGCTGAACAATAACAGCCTATTGCATTTTATCTGTTTATTTATAGTGTATATATATGGTCTATGGTATATAAACACACTGAACTCTTATCTCCTGTTCTGTACAATGTTTACATATTCTGTTGTGCTGCAGGAAGCAAGAATTTCATTGTCCTATCTGGGACACATGACAATAAAACTCTCTTGACTCTCGACTTGGACTTAAACAAAAAAGGGTTCTTGGGGTAAATAGAGCTACCTTAAATTTTGTTGCATCTGGTTGGGTAACTATGGTAGGGTGAAGACTATTCCATGCTTTAATTGTGCGGGGGAACTCCATGGAGCAGCCAGCAACTCTGGATAGAAGAAATTGGGTAACGTTTTGGGTAGAGACCCTTCTTTAGACTCCCTCTGTTTTTAGTGTTTTTAGTTTAATTTAAAGATACAGCGTGGAAACAGGCCCTTCGGCCCACCGAGTCCATGCCAACCACCGATCACCCGTACACTAGTTCTATCCCACACAGTAGCGGAGTAAGTCAAGAGTCAAGAGTGTTTTATTCTCTCACGTCCCAGTTAGAACAATGAAATCCTTACTTGCAGCAGCACAACAGAATATGTAAACATAGTACTCTGTAAACAAGGTTATAAACGAGAAAACAAAACGGTATATATTTATATATGAATATATAACTATAAAATATATATGTGTGTGTGTGTGTTTAATATATATACCCACACACACACACACACACAATTTCCCTCCTGGGATGAATAAAGTTCTATCGTATAGTATCGTGTGTGTAGGAAGGAACTGCAGATGCTGGTTTAAACTAAAGATAGACACAAAAAGCTGGAGTAACTCAACAGGTCAGACAGAATCTCTGGACAAAAGGAAAATATTACGTTTAGGGTTGGGTCAGAAATAGGTTCCTGCACACCTTTGGAATGTGGAGCACCCGGAGAAAACCCATGCGATCAAAGGGAAAAGGAGCAAACTCCATACAGACAGCACCCATATTCAGGATCAATTCCGGGTCTCTGGCACTTTTAGGCAGCAACTTTATGGCCAATGTACTGCCCCATAGTCTTGAACTGAATTAAAACATACAGTAGCTTTAAAGGGGGACATAGCGTCACTTGGAGATTTAAGACTGAAAATCTATATATTCTTTTTTTTTAGTATCCAAAGTTATCAACCTATAATTTTTGGTGTGTTGGAAAACAAAATATACTGGCACAGCTGGTAGACTTGCAGCCTCACACGCCAGAGATCTGTGTTCGATCCTGTCCTCGGCACTGTCTGTGAATTTGCACATTCTCCCTGCAAGCGTGTGGGTTTCCTCCCACATCCCAAAGATGCGTTGGCTTTGTAGATTATAACTTGTCTCTGTAAAATTGCCCCGATGTGTAGGGAGTGGGTGAGAATAGTGGGATAACAGAACTGTGAATAGGTAGACAAAAATGCTGGAGGAACTCAGCGGGTGAGGCAGCATCTATAGAACGTAGGAAACAGGCGATGTTCGGGTCGAGACCCATCTCAGACTGATGTGAGGGTGGGGGGGGGGACGGGAAGAAGAAAGGAAGAGGCGGAGACAGTGGGCTGAGGGAGAGCTGGGAAGGGGAGGAGAGAGCAGGGGCTACCTGAAATTGAAGAAGTCAATGTTCATACCGGTGGGGTGTAAACTGCCCAAGCGAAATATGAGGTGGGCCTCACACTGGCCATTTCCGGAGCCACCTCCTTCAGTATGTTTGGATGCAGACCATCAGGCCCTGGGATTTATCAGTCTTCAGCCGCTCTAGTGTCTTTGGTCTTCAGTCCCATCAGTCTATCCAAAACCATATCCTGCCTAATGTGCATTTCCCTCAGTTCCTCCATCACCCCAGATCCTCTGGCCACATGTACATCAGGGAGATTGTTTGTGTCCTCCTTAGCGAAGACGGATCCAAAGTACCTGTTTGTACAAAGACGGATCCAAAGTACAGCATGGAAACAATCCTATCGGCCGACCAAGTCCGCATCGACCAGCGACCCCCGCACATTAACACTATCCTATACACACTAGGGACAATTTACATTTATACCAAGGCAATTATACCAAGTACAAATCTGTACATCTTTGGAGTGTGGGTAGAAACCAAAGATCTTGAAGAAAACCCACGCTGGACACAGGGAGAACATGCAAACTCCGTACAGACAGCACCCGTAGTCAGGATCAAATCCAGGTTTACAGCGCTGTAAGGCAGCAACCCTACCGCTGCGCCACCGTGCCGCCCCTGAAAGGGAAGCTTCCAAATGACCTCCCTTCAATAACAGTATTAGATACAGGTACATTCTTCAAATGGCAGTCTGCCTTTGAGAAACATAGTTCCACATCCCAGCCAAAGCTATTGCTGGTGACCAAAGCTGTGCATCTCAGAGAAGCTGATTGATTGAACTTTGCTTTGCAGATTCGCTGTGAACTTTGTGTGCAGCAACTCAGACATTGCTTTTCACTTCAACGTGCGTTACGATCAATCCGCCGTGATCTGCAACACGCTGGTGAATAACATATGGGGAACTGAAGAGATAAAGCACCAGATTCCCATCAATGCCGGATCCTACTTTGAGCTCATCATTAAAACATGCAATGAATATTTCCAGGTATGAAGGCTGGCTCCAGTTATAGTTGCACCCTAACCTTGGCGTACAAAACTGAAATCTAGAGTGGTCCAATGGATTAAGTTTAGCTTTATTATTATCATCACATGCACAGAGATACAGTGAAAATGTTTTGTTTGTGTGCTGTTCAATCAAATTCGATAATACTACACATGAATACAATCATGCCAAACACAAGTACAATAGGTGGAGCGAGGAAAAAAGTACTAGGATGCTTTCTCAGCATTGCAGTGTAACAGTTTCAGTGAATAAGTCCAATGTTCACAATGAAGTAGGTTGAAGAATCAAGACTGTATCCTACGAAAGAACCATTCTAAAGCCTGATAACAAGAAGAGAAGAAGCTGTTCCTGAGTCTGGTGGGACACACTTTAAGCTTCTGTATCTTCTGTCTGATAGGAGTGGGGAGAAGAAAGGATGATCTGGGTGATCCTTGATTATGTTGGCTGCTTTCCAGAGGTAGCAAGAAGTGTAGAAAGAGTCAATGGTGGGGAGTCTGGTTTGTGTGATGGAATTCGACTTAAACCAGCATCTGCAGTTCTTTCCTACACAGACCAAAAGGCTAGATCTATATTCTTCCCCGGCCATGGGTGTTGAATTCCAGCATTGCTGTGAATGGAACTTGGGAACTCTCCAACATCATTTGCCATGTGTGGTGGATGAAAAGAGTGCTGAAAGTTTTTCAGAAACCATTTCAGTTTAACATTTTAGTTTTGAAAATAAAATTGGAAGTGAGCCAAACTGGTCATCAGTTCTAACTGTCACTGTATGTCATGTTGTCACTTGCGGGCGGAGCACCAAGCAAATTTCTTGTATGTGAATACTTGGCCAATAAACGTATTAATTCATTCATAAACTTATTCATTCATTTAGGATAGATCATCACCATCAACACGGGGCTAATATTGATGGGCATCTTTGTCAAGTTGGGTCAAAGGGCATTTTACCTTGCTGTAATACTTTATAACTCAAAACAATACTTACAATATAAAAATAGGCCATTCGGCCCATTGGGTCTACGCAAGCTCTCAGGGCAAATCCCCATTAATATAAAATGTTTAGAGATATTTCTTACACTTATTTCCATGTATCAATTTCCTCTCACATTCCCAACACCCAAATTCTCCCCCTCATCTACACATTCGGGGCCAACTAACTTACTGACTCAAACGCCTTTGGAATGCCAGAGGAAATCAGAGGGAGATTGTGGGTGGATGGAGATGTACTGTATGGAATTACAACCATTGAATCTTGGAAGTGGAATGTAAGCCTTGTGTATGGAGTAAGGGGTGCTCATGAATTCTGGGGGGAATATTTCATTGTAATTGGGTAATTGATTGCCGGCATTGACTCAATGGGCCTGTTTTCATGCGGTTTGACTCCTGGCTTTTTTTCTAAGTAACACGGATGTTCTCTTCTTCCACAGGTCTCTGTGGACGGGCAGCATTTCCTGGAGTTCGGACACAAGATTCCCTTTAAGGGAGTCGACACCCTGAAGATTGCCAAAGATGTTCATGTGAATGCCATCACCTTCAAAGAACCAGACGTGGGTATCACACTGTTTACTTACCGAGCCCAAGCCCAGTGTGGAAGGGCAGAGACTGAGGCAACCAGGCCCATCACTGGTGTTCAGCACTGCCTCTGCTAACGATGGGAGTTTGGTTGCAAATTTTCACAGGCTGCCTCCTCACACAGCAGGAGTACACACAAAGGAGGCCCAGATGGTCTGGCATCCAAATTAATGGGCCATTTGGCCCCTCGAACCTGCTGCCCCATCTCTAAATTAGATAATTGCCAACCTGCTCGTAACTTCAACCCCACATCCTTTCCCACTCACGGTGACCTTCCACACCTCCTCACTCCTCAAGATCCTCTCAACCTCTGTCTTAAACATATTCAAAGAATCTGCTTCCACAGCTCTTTGAAGAAGAGTTTTAAAGACTCTCACAGAGAAAATAAAGAGTTTAGTTTATTGTTATGTGTACTGAGGTACAGTGAAAAGCTTTTGTTGCGTGCTAACCAGTCAGCGGAAAGACATACATGATTACAATTGAGCCTCCTGTGTCTGTGGGACGTGGGAGGAAACTGGGGCATCGGTTCGAAAATTACGCGGTCACAGGGTGAACATGAGAACTCCACACAGACAGCTCCCGAGACCAGGACTGAATACAGGTCTGTGAGGCAGCGGCACTACCAGATGCGCTAATGAGATCTCGTTCATCACCGCTACCGCTCGAGCAGGGGTTATCACTTATCTTCCCGGCTGCAGCGCGTCCTGTGATCTCAGTGGGCATTATATCTTCAACACAGCTGCCTGCTTGCAGGAAAGCATCGGGAGAGATGGTTCGTACCAGGGTGCGGTGTTAGGTACATTTGGAAACCTGGGATGTCAGGCTAAAGTGGTGTTCACTGGATGGGTACTAATGAACATCACAGTCACACCTGGCTTGGCCTGGCACGTGTTCTTATTACCTTATCAGTCTGAAGAAGGGTCTCGACCCGAAACATCACCCTTTCCTTCTATCCAGGGACGCCGAGTTTCTCCGACATTTTGTGTCTACCTTCTTAATACTTTTTTGAAATTTCTCAAGGAAAATCAATCCCTTGCTGCTTCATAGTGTTTCTTAGTGATGGTATCCAGTTTTTGTGGCTTTGTTTAAGGGTGGGAGTAGAGTGCCAACCATGGAGTAAGTACTAACATTTTATGTTATTGTTTTACAGATCACACCATCCAAAGTGGCTAATCCAGTAAGTATTTGTTCACGAAAGAACTGCAGATGCTGGTAAATTCCAAGGTAGACACAAAATGATGGTGAAACTCAGCAAGTGAGGCAGCATCTATGGTGAGAAGGAATGCGTGACGTTTCGGATTGAGACCCTTCTTCAGACTGATGTCAGGGGAGGGGGTGAGACAAACAAAAGTAGGCGGAGACAGTGGGATTAGTGGGAGAACTGGGAAGGGAGAGGGGATGGTGAGAGAGAGCAGTTTTCAACATAATTGTATAAGGGGTAAGGGTATTGTAAAAACAAGCCTGGAGGCTTTGTGTCTCAATGCAAGGAGCATTCGTAATAAGGTGGATAAGTTGAATATGCAGATAGCTATTAATGACTATGATATAGTTGAGATCACGGAGACATGGCTCCAGGGTGACCACGGCCGGGAGCTGAATATCCAGGGATATTCAATATTCAGGAGGGATAGACAGAAAGGAAAAGGAGGTGGGGTAGCGTTGCTGGTTAGAGAGGAAATTAATACAATAGAAAGGAAGGACATTAGCTTGGAGGATGTGGAATCAATATGGGTAGAGCTGTGAAACACTAAGGGGCAGAAAACGCTAGTGGAAGTTGTGTACAGGCCACCTAACAGTAGTAGTGGAGTTGGGGGTGGCATCAAACAGGAAATTAGAAATGCGTGCAACAAAGGTAAAACAGTTATAATGGGTGACTTCAATCTACATATAGATTGGGTGAATCAAATTGGCTGACGAAGAGGATTTCTTGGAATGTATGCGGGATAGTTTTCTAAACCAACATGTAGAGGAACCAACGAGAGAGCTGGCTATTCTAGACTGGGTATTGAGTAATGGGGAAGGGTTAGTTAGCAGTCTTGTTGTGAGTGGCCCCTTGGGCAAGAGTGACCATAATATGGTTGACTTCATCATTAGAATGGAGAGTGACATAATTAATTCAGAAACAAGGGTT
This sequence comes from Amblyraja radiata, assembly GCF_010909765.2. Classification (NCBI taxonomy): domain Eukaryota; kingdom Metazoa; phylum Chordata; class Chondrichthyes; order Rajiformes; family Rajidae; genus Amblyraja; species Amblyraja radiata. The sequence continues at coordinate 33,089,178 of NC_045978.1, forward strand.
CTGAACTTAAAGAAAGGTAACTTTGAGGGTATGAGACGTGAATTGGCCAAGATAGACTGGCAATTGATTCTTAAAGGGTTGACGGTGGATATGCAATGGAAGGCATTAAAAGACTGCTTGGATGAACTACATCAATTTGGCATCCCAGTTTGGCAAAAGAATAAATCAGGAAAGGTAGTGCATCTGTGGATAACAAGGGAAATCAGGGATAGTATCAAAACAAAAGATGAAGCATACAAATTAGACAGAAAAAGCAGCCCACCAGAGGACTGGGAGAAATTCAGAGTCCAGCAGAGGAGGACAAATGGCTTAATTAGGAAAGGGAAAATAGATTATGAACGAAAACTGGCAGGGAACATAAAAACTGACTGCAAAAGTTTTTATAGATATGTGAAGAGAAAAAGATTAGTTAAAACAAATGTAGGTCCCTTGCAGTCAGAAACAGGTGAATTGATCATGGGGTACAAGGACATGGCAGACCAATTTCCTCACGCTTCCTCTTTCTCCCCTTCCTTCATCCCCTTTCTACATTCGCTCCCCCTGTCTCTCTTTGCCTCCATCCCGCCCTTTTTTTTCTCTCTCTTCTCTCTCTTTCTCCCCTCCCCCTCTTTCCCGGGCCGCCCAATGGGGAGTCTGGCGGGCACGGTGCAGCGTGGATTGGCGGCGTTGGCGCTGCCGTGTGAGTTGAGGGCAGGAGGGAGGGAGGGAGGGAGCGAGGTTGCCGCGGCAGCCGGAAGCGCATCGCTCGCAGACGGCTCACAAAAGCGCTGGCACCCACTGCCCGGGACTGACGCGCTTCCCCAATCCGTACAGATCGCTGTCATGCGGCGCAAACTTGAGACAAACTCCGCTATAGGATCTTTGCTGTGCAGGGACTGAAGACAGCCTGTCAGCGTGAGAATTCTGTCTTCAGCGTGAGGGCGTGAGAGTTGGCTGAAATGCGTGAGTGTCACGCTCAAAGCGTGAGAGTTGGCAGCCCTGAAATTGCATTGTTTTTTATCTCTTTCATCACAACTTTCTTATAACCTAAGACTGTAAGTTACTACCAATCATAAAAGTAATGCATGCATAAGAAACAAAATTTGTAAAGTGAAACACTTTGTAGTTATAGCAGAGACTGAGACACATGAGAGCAAGTTGAAAAAACGAAGGCAACAAAAGCTGTGGGAGCGTGCGTTTGTACGTGCACAACTGATGCGGTCCGCATGAAGTCGCATTTTGCCCAATCCGGCCCGTGAACTAAAATGTGTTTGACACCCCTGAACTAGACCAAGCGTGGACCCATTGGGTCCCCCTCCCCCAACGCAATATTCCCACAGTAACACTCACCTATATACAATGCTGGATGTTAAAATGGCGGTCTCAGCCCGGAAATCCTCCCCCAACTGCTGACGGGTCCCCGTTGTGACGCCAGAGATTGCCATTGTGACGCGTTTCAAAATGGCGGCGGGCTCGGCAACCCCCAACTCAGGGGTTCCCAGAGACCTGAAAATTATTTGAAGGGTTTCGCAAGGGTAAAAAGGTTAAGAAACGCTGCTGTAGACACTGACTCTTTGGGATAAAATTAGGCTTTTATTATTCTAAGTATATTTGTTCCTCTTTCAGACAATCCCCTTTATTGGGAAAATACCGGGCGGACTTCAGGATGGGAAGATGGTGATAATTCAAGGACAAGTGCCAGAAAAAGCTATGAGGTAACATAGTTAGAACTTAGGCAATTGAGGTAAAGAGTGTGACACCTTCTCCCACCGACATTCCTGGAAGGATTCTATATTACATTTTTCTAGTTTCCCTAGCTCTTGCACCTCCCACACCATCTGACATCTTCCTTGCTAAAGGAGCAACAGCGCCTCATCCATTTTCTCCAAGCTGACGTGCACCTATTTCTTCCCACCACTCCCCCTCCACCTACATTCCTTCCTCTGGCTCCATAATTAGCAAATTTTCAATCCTCTTGTTTCACACCTTCCTTTTTTCTCATCTTTGGTCTTTATGGAACAATCAGTCTATTAATGCCCTCCTTCACCTGTGTTCACCTATTACCTGCCACGCTATATCCTGTCCTTTCTCTCTCCGAGCTTTCTCCCCCCAACCCTCCCCCACCCGCACAATCAGTCTGTAGAAGGGTCTTGACACAAAATGTCAGTTAGCCATGTTCTCCAGAGATGCTGCCTGACCTGCTGTTACTCCAGCACTTCAATAAGATCCCCTCTCATCCATCTAAATTCCAGAGTGTACAAGCCCAGCATCTCCATTCTATCAACATATGACAGTCCCGCCATCCCGGGAATTAACCTGGTGAACCTACGCTGCACTCCCTCCATAGCAAGAATGTCCTTCCTCAAATTTGGAGACCAAAACTGCACACAATACTCCAGGTGTGGTCTCACTAGGGCCCTGCACAACTGCAGAAGGACCTCTTTGCTCCTATACTCAACTCCTCTTGTTTTGAAGACCAACATGCCATTCGCTTTCTTCACTGCCTGCTGTACCTGCATACTTACTTTTAGTTACTGATGAACAAGGACACCCAGATCCCGTTGTGCTTCCCCTTTTCCCAATTTGACACAATTTAGATAATAATCTGCCTTCCTGTTTTTGTCACCAAAGTGGATAACCTCACATTTATTCACATTAAACTGCATCTGCCCACTCACCCAACCTGTCCAAGTCACCCTGCATCCCAGGGCCAGATTTACGTATAGGCTTCATCTGCTTAAGCCTAGGACCTCGAGATCTAGGGGGGCCTCGCAGAGCCGGATTTACCACGAGGCTTCATAGGCTGAAGGCTAGTGCCTCGAAATCTCGGGGGCCTCCGGCCAAGGCAGGACACATGCCGTTTATGTCCTCCGGGCAGGCCCCCATCTTTATCTCTCTCGCTTTCTCTGTCACTCTCCGTCTCCGCCCGCCATCCGTATCCATTTCCGGGCCACCGGGCTTCGTTCGCTCCTCATCTGCAGGCACGGCAGGCCGCCTTGCGCATGCGCATTCCTACGGCCAGCACATCCTCCCCCCTGCACATACGCACAACCACGGCCAGCACATCATCGGCCGCCCTGCACATGCACACTGCCACTGGTCGCCGCTTCCGCTGAAAACCAACGCAGAATCACTCTCTGACCCTGGAGATGGAGTAACTCCCTGGGATAACTCTTGCTTCTGATTTCCTGGTCCTCCAAAACTATATTCTAAATGGAATTTAAACTGGAGGTGGTGGAAGGCTGAACAATAACAGCCTATTGCATTTTATCTGTTTATTTATAGTGTATATATGGTCTATGGTATATAAACACACTGAACTCTTATCTCCTGTTCTGTACAATGTTTACATATTCTGTTGTGCTGCAGGAAGCAAGAATTTCATTGTCCTATCTGGGACACATGACAATAAAACTCTCTTGACTCTCGACTTGGACTTAAACAAAAAAGGGTTCTTGGGGTAAATAGAGCTACCTTAAATTTTGTTGCATCTGGTTGGGTAACTATGGTAGGGTGAAGACTATTCCATGCTTTAATTGTGCGGGGGAACTCCATGGAGCAGCCAGCAACTCTGGATAGAAGAAATTGGGTAACGTTTTGGGTAGAGACCCTTCTTTAGACTCCCTCTGTTTTTAGTGTTTTTAGTTTAATTTAAAGATACAGCGTGGAAACAGGCCCTTCGGCCCACCGAGTCCATGCCAACCACCGATCACCCGTACACTAGTTCTATCCCACACAGTAGCGGAGTAAGTCAAGAGTCAAGAGTGTTTTATTCTCTCACGTCCCAGTTAGAACAATGAAATCCTTACTTGCAGCAGCACAACAGAATATGTAAACATAGTACTCTGTAAACAAGGTTATAAACGAGAAAACAAAACGGTATATATTTATATATGAATATATAACTATAAAATATATATGTGTGTGTGTGTGTTTAATATATATACCCACACACACACACACACACAATTTCCCTCCTGGGATGAATAAAGTTCTATCGTATAGTATCGTGTGTGTAGGAAGGAACTGCAGATGCTGGTTTAAACTAAAGATAGACACAAAAAGCTGGAGTAACTCAACAGGTCAGACAGAATCTCTGGACAAAAGGAAAATATTACGTTTAGGGTTGGGTCAGAAATAGGTTCCTGCACACCTTTGGAATGTGGAGCACCCGGAGAAAACCCATGCGATCAAAGGGAAAAGGAGCAAACTCCATACAGACAGCACCCATATTCAGGATCAATTCCGGGTCTCTGGCACTTTTAGGCAGCAACTTTATGGCCAATGTACTGCCCCATAGTCTTGAACTGAATTAAAACATACAGTAGCTTTAAAGGGGGACATAGCGTCACTTGGAGATTTAAGACTGAAAATCTATATATTCTTTTTTTTTAGTATCCAAAGTTATCAACCTATAATTTTTGGTGTGTTGGAAAACAAAATATACTGGCACAGCTGGTAGACTTGCAGCCTCACACGCCAGAGATCTGTGTTCGATCCTGTCCTCGGCACTGTCTGTGAATTTGCACATTCTCCCTGCAAGCGTGTGGGTTTCCTCCCACATCCCAAAGATGCGTTGGCTTTGTAGATTATAACTTGTCTCTGTAAAATTGCCCCGATGTGTAGGGAGTGGGTGAGAATAGTGGGATAACAGAACTGTGAATAGGTAGACAAAAATGCTGGAGGAACTCAGCGGGTGAGGCAGCATCTATAGAACGTAGGAAACAGGCGATGTTCGGGTCGAGACCCATCTCAGACTGATGTGAGGGTGGGGGGGGGGGACGGGAAGAAGAAAGGAAGAGGCGGAGACAGTGGGCTGAGGGAGAGCTGGGAAGGGGAGGAGAGAGCAGGGGCTACCTGAAATTGAAGAAGTCAATGTTCATACCGGTGGGGTGTAAACTGCCCAAGCGAAATATGAGGTGGGCCTCACACTGGCCATTTCCGGAGCCACCTCCTTCAGTATGTTTGGATGCAGACCATCAGGCCCTGGGATTTATCAGTCTTCAGCCGCTCTAGTGTCTTTGGTCTTCAGTCCCATCAGTCTATCCAAAACCATATCCTGCCTAATGTGCATTTCCCTCAGTTCCTCCATCACCCCAGATCCTCTGGCCACATGTACATCAGGGAGATTGTTTGTGTCCTCCTTAGCGAAGACGGATCCAAAGTACCTGTTTGTACAAAGACGGATCCAAAGTACAGCATGGAAACAATCCTATCGGCCGACCAAGTCCGCATCGACCAGCGACCCCCGCACATTAACACTATCCTATACACACTAGGGACAATTTACATTTATACCAAGGCAATTATACCAAGTACAAATCTGTACATCTTTGGAGTGTGGGTAGAAACCAAAGATCTTGAAGAAAACCCACGCTGGACACAGGGAGAACATGCAAACTCCGTACAGACAGCACCCGTAGTCAGGATCAAATCCAGGTTTACAGCGCTGTAAGGCAGCAACCCTACCGCTGCGCCACCGTGCCGCCCCTGAAAGGGAAGCTTCCAAATGACCTCCCTTCAATAACAGTATTAGATACAGGTACATTCTTCAAATGGCAGTCTGCCTTTGAGAAACATAGTTCCACATCCCAGCCAAAGCTATTGCTGGTGACCAAAGCTGTGCATCTCAGAGAAGCTGATTGATTGAACTTTGCTTTGCAGATTCGCTGTGAACTTTGTGTGCAGCAACTCAGACATTGCTTTTCACTTCAACGTGCGTTACGATCAATCCGCCGTGATCTGCAACACGCTGGTGAATAACATATGGGGAACTGAAGAGATAAAGCACCAGATTCCCATCAATGCCGGATCCTACTTTGAGCTCATCATTAAAACATGCAATGAATATTTCCAGGTATGAAGGCTGGCTCCAGTTATAGTTGCACCCTAACCTTGGCGTACAAAACTGAAATCTAGAGTGGTCCAATGGATTAAGTTTAGCTTTATTATTATCATCACATGCACAGAGATACAGTGAAAATGTTTTGTTTGTGTGCTGTTCAATCAAATTCGATAATACTACACATGAATACAATCATGCCAAACACAAGTACAATAGGTGGAGCGAGGAAAAAAGTACTAGGATGCTTTCTCAGCATTGCAGTGTAACAGTTTCAGTGAATAAGTCCAATGTTCACAATGAAGTAGGTTGAAGAATCAAGACTGTATCCTACGAAAGAACCATTCTAAAGCCTGATAACAAGAAGAGAAGAAGCTGTTCCTGAGTCTGGTGGGACACACTTTAAGCTTCTGTATCTTCTGTCTGATAGGAGTGGGGAGAAGAAAGGATGATCTGGGTGATCCTTGATTATGTTGGCTGCTTTCCAGAGGTAGCAAGAAGTGTAGAAAGAGTCAATGGTGGGGAGTCTGGTTTGTGTGATGGAATTCGACTTAAACCAGCATCTGCAGTTCTTTCCTACACAGACCAAAAGGCTAGATCTATATTCTTCCCCGGCCATGGGTGTTGAATTCCAGCATTGCTGTGAATGGAACTTGGGAACTCTCCAACATCATTTGCCATGTGTGGTGGATGAAAAGAGTGCTGAAAGTTTTTCAGAAACCATTTCAGTTTAACATTTTAGTTTTGAAAATAAAATTGGAAGTGAGCCAAACTGGTCATCAGTTCTAACTGTCACTGTATGTCATGTTGTCACTTGCGGGCGGAGCACCAAGCAAATTTCTTGTATGTGAATACTTGGCCAATAAACGTATTAATTCATTCATAAACTTATTCATTCATTTAGGATAGATCATCACCATCAACACGGGGCTAATATTGATGGGCATCTTTGTCAAGTTGGGTCAAAGGGCATTTTACCTTGCTGTAATACTTTATAACTCAAAACAATACTTACAATATAAAAATAGGCCATTCGGCCCATTGGGTCTACGCAAGCTCTCAGGGCAAATCCCCATTAATATAAAATGTTTAGAGATATTTCTTACACTTATTTCCATGTATCAATTTCCTCTCACATTCCCAACACCCAAATTCTCCCCCTCATCTACACATTCGGGGCCAACTAACTTACTGACTCAAACGCCTTTGGAATGCCAGAGGAAATCAGAGGGAGATTGTGGGTGGATGGAGATGTACTGTATGGAATTACAACCATTGAATCTTGGAAGTGGAATGTAAGCCTTGTGTATGGAGTAAGGGGTGCTCATGAATTCTGGGGGGAATATTTCATTGTAATTGGGTAATTGATTGCCGGCATTGACTCAATGGGCCTGTTTTCATGCGGTTTGACTCCTGGCTTTTTTTCTAAGTAACACGGATGTTCTCTTCTTCCACAGGTCTCTGTGGACGGGCAGCATTTCCTGGAGTTCGGACACAAGATTCCCTTTAAGGGAGTCGACACCCTGAAGATTGCCAAAGATGTTCATGTGAATGCCATCACCTTCAAAGAACCAGACGTGGGTATCACACTGTTTACTTACCGAGCCCAAGCCCAGTGTGGAAGGGCAGAGACTGAGGCAACCAGGCCCATCACTGGTGTTCAGCACTGCCTCTGCTAACGATGGGAGTTTGGTTGCAAATTTTCACAGGCTGCCTCCTCACACAGCAGGAGTACACACAAAGGAGGCCCAGATGGTCTGGCATCCAAATTAATGGGCCATTTGGCCCCTCGAACCTGCTGCCCCATCTCTAAATTAGATAATTGCCAACCTGCTCGTAACTTCAACCCCACATCCTTTCCCACTCACGGTGACCTTCCACACCTCCTCACTCCTCAAGATCCTCTCAACCTCTGTCTTAAACATATTCAAAGAATCTGCTTCCACAGCTCTTTGAAGAAGAGTTTTAAAGACTCTCACAGAGAAAATAAAGAGTTTAGTTTATTGTTATGTGTACTGAGGTACAGTGAAAAGCTTTTGTTGCGTGCTAACCAGTCAGCGGAAAGACATACATGATTACAATTGAGCCTCCTGTGTCTGTGGGACGTGGGAGGAAACTGGGGCATCGGTTCGAAAATTACGCGGTCACAGGGTGAACATGAGAACTCCACACAGACAGCTCCCGAGACCAGGACTGAATACAGGTCTGTGAGGCAGCGGCACTACCAGATGCGCTAATGAGATCTCGTTCATCACCGCTACCGCTCGAGCAGGGGTTATCACTTATCTTCCCGGCTGCAGCGCGTCCTGTGATCTCAGTGGGCATTATATCTTCAACACAGCTGCCTGCTTGCAGGAAAGCATCGGGAGAGATGGTTCGTACCAGGGTGCGGTGTTAGGTACATTTGGAAACCTGGGATGTCAGGCTAAAGTGGTGTTCACTGGATGGGTACTAATGAACATCACAGTCACACCTGGCTTGGCCTGGCACGTGTTCTTATTACCTTATCAGTCTGAAGAAGGGTCTCGACCCGAAACATCACCCTTTCCTTCTATCCAGGGACGCCGAGTTTCTCCGACATTTTGTGTCTACCTTCTTAATACTTTTTTGAAATTTCTCAAGGAAAATCAATCCCTTGCTGCTTCATAGTGTTTCTTAGTGATGGTATCCAGTTTTTGTGGCTTTGTTTAAGGGTGGGAGTAGAGTGCCAACCATGGAGTAAGTACTAACATTTTATGTTATTGTTTTACAGATCACACCATCCAAAGTGGCTAATCCAGTAAGTATTTGTTCACGAAAGAACTGCAGATGCTGGTAAATTCCAAGGTAGACACAAAATGATGGTGAAACTCAGCAAGTGAGGCAGCATCTATGGTGAGAAGGAATGCGTGACGTTTCGGATTGAGACCCTTCTTCAGACTGATGTCAGGGGAGGGGGTGAGACAAACAAAAGTAGGCGGAGACAGTGGGATTAGTGGGAGAACTGGGAAGGGAGAGGGGATGGTGAGAGAGAGCAGTTTTCAACATAATTGTATAAGGGGTAAGGGTATTGTAAAAACAAGCCTGGAGGCTTTGTGTCTCAATGCAAGGAGCATTCGTAATAAGGTGGATAAGTTGAATATGCAGATAGCTATTAATGACTATGATATAGTTGAGATCACGGAGACATGGCTCCAGGGTGACCACGGCCGGGAGCTGAATATCCAGGGATATTCAATATTCAGGAGGGATAGACAGAAAGGAAAAGGAGGTGGGGTAGCGTTGCTGGTTAGAGAGGAAATTAATACAATAGAAAGGAAGGACATTAGCTTGGAGGATGTGGAATCAATATGGGTAGAGCTGTGAAACACTAAGGGGCAGAAAACGCTAGTGGAAGTTGTGTACAGGCCACCTAACAGTAGTAGTGGAGTTGGGGGTGGCATCAAACAGGAAATTAGAAATGCGTGCAACAAAGGTAAAACAGTTATAATGGGTGACTTCAATCTACATATAGATTGGGTGAATCAAATTGGCTGACGAAGAGGATTTCTTGGAATGTATGCGGGATAGTTTTCTAAACCAACATGTAGAGGAACCAACGAGAGAGCTGGCTATTCTAGACTGGGTATTGAGTAATGGGGAAGGGTTAGTTAGCAGTCTTGTTGTGAGTGGCCCCTTGGGCAAGAGTGACCATAATATGGTTGACTTCATCATTAGAATGGAGAGTGACATAATTAATTCAGAAACAAGGGTTCTGAACTTAAAGAAAGGTAACTTTGAGGGTATGAGACGTGAATTGGCCAAGATAGACTGGCAATTGATTCTTAAAGGGTTGACGGTGGATATGCAATGGAAGGCATTAAAAGACTGCTTGGATGAACTACATCAATTTGGCATCCCAGTTTGGCAAAAGAATAAATCAGGAAAGGTAGTGCATCTGTGGATAACAAGGGAAATCAGGGATAGTATCAAAACAAAAGATGAAGCATACAAATTAGACAGAAAAAGCAGCCCACCAGAGGACTGGGAGAAATTCAGAGTCCAGCAGAGGAGGACAAATGGCTTAATTAGGAAAGGGAAAATAGATTATGAACGAAAACTGGCAGGGAACATAAAAACTGACTGCAAAAGTTTTTATAGATATGTGAAGAGAAAAAGATTAGTTAAAACAAATGTAGGTCCCTTGCAGTCAGAAACAGGTGAATTGATCATGGGGTACAAGGACATGGCAGACCAATTTCCTCACGCTTCCTCTTTCTCCCCTTCCTTCATCCCCTTTCTACATTCGCTCCCCCTGTCTCTCTTTGCCTCCATCCCGCCCTTTTTTTTCTCTCTCTTCTCTCTCTTTCTCCCCTCCCCCTCTTTCCCGGGCCGCCCAATGGGGAGTCTGGCGGGCACGGTGCAGCGTGGATTGGCGGCGTTGGCGCTGCCGTGTGAGTTGAGGGCAGGAGGGAGGGAGGGAGGGAGCGAGGTTGCCGCGGCAGCCGGAAGCGCATCGCTCGCAGACGGCTCACAAAAGCGCTGGCACCCACTGCCCGGGACTGACGCGCTTCCCCAATCCGTACAGATCGCTGTCATGCGGCGCAAACTTGAGACAAACTCCGCTATAGGATCTTTGCTGTGCAGGGACTGAAGACAGCCTGTCAGCGTGAGAATTCTGTCTTCAGCGTGAGGGCGTGAGAGTTGGCTGAAATGCGTGAGTGTCACGCTCAAAGCGTGAGAGTTGGCAGCCCTGAAATTGCATTGTTTTTTATCTCTTTCATCACAACTTTCTTATAACCTAAGACTGTAAGTTACTACCAATCATAAAAGTAATGCATGCATAAGAAACAAAATTTGTAAAGTGAAACACTTTGTAGTTATAGCAGAGACTGAGACACATGAGAGCAAGTTGAAAAAACGAAGGCAACAAAAGCTGTGGGAGCGTGCGTTTGTACGTGCACAACTGATGCGGTCCGCATGAAGTCGCATTTTGCCCAATCCGGCCCGTGAACTAAAATGTGTTTGACACCCCTGAACTAGACCAAGCGTGGACCCATTGGGTCCCCCTCCCCCAACGCAATATTCCCACAGTAACACTCACCTATATACAATGCTGGATGTTAAAATGGCGGTCTCAGCCCGGAAATCCTCCCCCAACTGCTGACGGGTCCCCGTTGTGACGCCAGAGATTGCCATTGTGACGCGTTTCAAAATGGCGGCGGGCTCGGCAACCCCCAACTCAGGGGTTCCCAGAGACCTGAAAATTATTTGAAGGGTTTCGCAAGGGTAAAAAGGTTAAGAAACGCTGCTGTAGACACTGACTCTTTGGGATAAAATTAGGCTTTTATTATTCTAAGTATATTTGTTCCTCTTTCAGACAATCCCCTTTATTGGGAAAATACCGGGCGGACTTCAGGATGGGAAGATGGTGATAATTCAAGGACAAGTGCCAGAAAAAGCTATGAGGTAACATAGTTAGAACTTAGGCAATTGAGGTAAAGAGTGTGACACCTTCTCCCACCGACATTCCTGGAAGGATTCTATATTACATTTTTCTAGTTTCCCTAGCTCTTGCACCTCCCACACCATCTGACATCTTCCTTGCTAAAGGAGCAACAGCGCCTCATCCATTTTCTCCAAGCTGACGTGCACCTATTTCTTCCCACCACTCCCCCTCCACCTACATTCCTTCCTCTGGCTCCATAATTAGCAAATTTTCAATCCTCTTGTTTCACACCTTCCTTTTTTCTCATCTTTGGTCTTTATGGAACAATCAGTCTATTAATGCCCTCCTTCACCTGTGTTCACCTATTACCTGCCACGCTATATCCTGTCCTTTCTCTCTCCGAGCTTTCTCCCCCCAACCCTCCCCCACCCGCACAATCAGTCTGTAGAAGGGTCTTGACACAAAATGTCAGTTAGCCATGTTCTCCAGAGATGCTGCCTGACCTGCTGTTACTCCAGCACTTCAATAAGATCCCCTCTCATCCATCTAAATTCCAGAGTGTACAAGCCCAGCATCTCCATTCTATCAACATATGACAGTCCCGCCATCCCGGGAATTAACCTGGTGAACCTACGCTGCACTCCCTCCATAGCAAGAATGTCCTTCCTCAAATTTGGAGACCAAAACTGCACACAATACTCCAGGTGTGGTCTCACTAGGGCCCTGCACAACTGCAGAAGGACCTCTTTGCTCCTATACTCAACTCCTCTTGTTTTGAAGACCAACATGCCATTCGCTTTCTTCACTGCCTGCTGTACCTGCATACTTACTTTTAGTTACTGATGAACAAGGACACCCAGATCCCGTTGTGCTTCCCCTTTTCCCAATTTGACACAATTTAGATAATAATCTGCCTTCCTGTTTTTGTCACCAAAGTGGATAACCTCACATTTATTCACATTAAACTGCATCTGCCCACTCACCCAACCTGTCCAAGTCACCCTGCATCCCAGGGCCAGATTTACGTATAGGCTTCATCTGCTTAAGCCTAGGACCTCGAGATCTAGGGGGGCCTCGCAGAGCCGGATTTACCACGAGGCTTCATAGGCTGAAGGCTAGTGCCTCGAAATCTCGGGGGCCTCCGGCCAAGGCAGGACACATGCCGTTTATGTCCTCCGGGCAGGCCCCCATCTTTATCTCTCTCGCTTTCTCTGTCACTCTCCGTCTCCGCCCGCCATCCGTATCCATTTCCGGGCCACCGGGCTTCGTTCGCTCCTCATCTGCAGGCACGGCAGGCCGCCTTGCGCATGCGCATTCCTACGGCCAGCACATCCTCCCCCCTGCACATACGCACAACCACGGCCAGCACATCATCGGCCGCCCTGCACATGCACACTGCCACTGGTCGCCGCTTCCGCTGAAAACCAACGCAGAATCACTCTCTGACCCTGGAGATGGAGTAACTCCCTGGGATAACTCTTGCTTCTGATTTCCTGGTCCTCCAAAACTATATTCTAAATGGAATTTAAACTGGAGGTGGTGGAAGGCTGAACAATAACAGCCTATTGCATTTTATCTGTTTATTTATAGTGTATATATATGGTCTATGGTATATAAACACACTGAACTCTTATCTCCTGTTCTGTACAATGTTTACATATTCTGTTGTGCTGCAGGAAGCAAGAATTTCATTGTCCTATCTGGGACACATGACAATAAAACTCTCTTGACTCTCGACTTGGACTTAAACAAAAAAGGGTTCTTGGGGTAAATAGAGCTACCTTAAATTTTGTTGCATCTGGTTGGGTAACTATGGTAGGGTGAAGACTATTCCATGCTTTAATTGTGCGGGGGAACTCCATGGAGCAGCCAGCAACTCTGGATAGAAGAAATTGGGTAACGTTTTGGGTAGAGACCCTTCTTTAGACTCCCTCTGTTTTTAGTGTTTTTAGTTTAATTTAAAGATACAGCGTGGAAACAGGCCCTTCGGCCCACCGAGTCCATGCCAACCACCGATCACCCGTACACTAGTTCTATCCCACACAGTAGCGGAGTAAGTCAAGAGTCAAGAGTGTTTTATTCTCTCACGTCCCAGTTAGAACAATGAAATCCTTACTTGCAGCAGCACAACAGAATATGTAAACATAGTACTCTGTAAACAAGGTTATAAACGAGAAAACAAAACGGTATATATTTATATATGAATATATAACTATAAAATATATATGTGTGTGTGTGTGTTTAATATATATACCCACACACACACACACACACAATTTCCCTCCTGGGATGAATAAAGTTCTATCGTATAGTATCGTGTGTGTAGGAAGGAACTGCAGATGCTGGTTTAAACTAAAGATAGACACAAAAAGCTGGAGTAACTCAACAGGTCAGACAGAATCTCTGGACAAAAGGAAAATATTACGTTTAGGGTTGGGTCAGAAATAGGTTCCTGCACACCTTTGGAATGTGGAGCACCCGGAGAAAACCCATGCGATCAAAGGGAAAAGGAGCAAACTCCATACAGACAGCACCCATATTCAGGATCAATTCCGGGTCTCTGGCACTTTTAGGCAGCAACTTTATGGCCAATGTACTGCCCCATAGTCTTGAACTGAATTAAAACATACAGTAGCTTTAAAGGGGGACATAGCGTCACTTGGAGATTTAAGACTGAAAATCTATATATTCTTTTTTTTTAGTATCCAAAGTTATCAACCTATAATTTTTGGTGTGTTGGAAAACAAAATATACTGGCACAGCTGGTAGACTTGCAGCCTCACACGCCAGAGATCTGTGTTCGATCCTGTCCTCGGCACTGTCTGTGAATTTGCACATTCTCCCTGCAAGCGTGTGGGTTTCCTCCCACATCCCAAAGATTGCGTTGGCTTTGTAGATTATAACTTGTCTCTGTAAAATTGCCCCGATGTGTAGGGAGTGGGTGAGAATAGTGGGATAACAGAACTGTGAATAGGTAGACAAAAATGCTGGAGGAACTCAGCGGGTGAGGCAGCATCTATAGAACGTAGGAAACAGGCGATGTTCGGGTCGAGACCCATCTCAGACTGATGTGAGGGTGGGGGGGGGGGACGGGAAGAAGAAAGGAAGAGGCGGAGACAGTGGGCTGAGGGAGAGCTGGGAAGGGGAGGAGAGAGCAGGGGCTACCTGAAATTGAAGAAGTCAATGTTCATACCGGTGGGGTGTAAACTGCCCAAGCGAAATATGAGGTGGGCCTCACACTGGCCATTTCCGGAGCCACCTCCTTCAGTATGTTTGGATGCAGACCATCAGGCCCTGGGATTTATCAGTCTTCAGCCGCTCTAGTGTCTTTGGTCTTCAGTCCCATCAGTCTATCCAAAACCATATCCTGCCTAATGTGCATTTCCCTCAGTTCCTCCATCACCCCAGATCCTCTGGCCACATGTACATCAGGGAGATTGTTTGTGTCCTCCTTAGCGAAGACAGGATCCAAAGTACCTGTTTGTACAAAGACGGATCCAAAGTACAGCATGGAAACAATCCTATCGGCCGACCAAGTCCGCATCGACCAGCGACCCCCGCACATTAACACTATCCTATACACACTAGGGACAATTTACATTTATACCAAGGCAATTATACCAAGTACAAATCTGTACATCTTTGGAGTGTGGGTAGAAACCAAAGATCTTGAAGAAAACCCACGCTGGACACAGGGAGAACATGCAAACTCCGTACAGACAGCACCCGTAGTCAGGATCAAATCCAGGTTTACAGCGCTGTAAGGCAGCAACCCTACCGCTGCGCCACCGTGCCGCCCCTGAAAGGGAAGCTTCCAAATGACCTCCCTTCAATAACAGTATTAGATACAGGTACATTCTTCAAATGGCAGTCTGCCTTTGAGAAACATAGTTCCACATCCCAGCCAAAGCTATTGCTGGTGACCAAAGCTGTGCATCTCAGAGAAGCTGATTGATTGAACTTTGCTTTGCAGATTCGCTGTGAACTTTGTGTGCAGCAACTCAGACATTGCTTTTCACTTCAACGTGCGTTACGATCAATCCGCCGTGATCTGCAACACGCTGGTGAATAACATATGGGGAACTGAAGAGATAAAGCACCAGATTCCCATCAATGCCGGATCCTACTTTGAGCTCATCATTAAAACATGCAATGAATATTTCCAGGTATGAAGGCTGGCTCCAGTTATAGTTGCACCCTAACCTTGGCGTACAAAACTGAAATCTAGAGTGGTCCAATGGATTAAGTTTAGCTTTATTATTATCATCACATGCACAGAGATACAGTGAAAATGTTTTGTTTGTGTGCTGTTCAATCAAATTCGATAATACTACACATGAATACAATCATGCCAAACACAAGTACAATAGGTGGAGCGAGGAAAAAAGTACTAGGATGCTTTCTCAGCATTGCAGTGTAACAGTTTCAGTGAATAAGTCCAATGTTCACAATGAAGTAGGTTGAAGAATCAAGACTGTATCCTACGAAAGAACCATTCTAAAGCCTGATAACAAGAAGAGAAGAAGCTGTTCCTGAGTCTGGTGGGACACACTTTAAGCTTCTGTATCTTCTGTCTGATAGGAGTGGGGAGAAGAAAGGATGATCTGGGTGATCCTTGATTATGTTGGCTGCTTTCCAGAGGTAGCAAGAAGTGTAGAAAGAGTCAATGGTGGGGAGTCTGGTTTGTGTGATGGAATTCGACTTAAACCAGCATCTGCAGTTCTTTCCTACACAGACCAAAAGGCTAGATCTATATTCTTCCCCGGCATGGGTGTTGAATTCCAGCATTGCTGTGAATGGAACTTGGGAACTCTCCAACATCATTTGCCATGTGTGGTGGATGAAAAGAGTGCTGAAAGTTTTTCAGAAACCATTTCAGTTTAACATTTTAGTTTTGAAAATAAAATTGGAAGTGAGCCAAACTGGTCATCAGTTCTAACTGTCACTGTATGTCATGTTGTCACTTGCGGGCGGAGCACCAAGCAAATTTCTTGTATGTGAATACTTGGCCAATAAACGTATTAATTCATTCATAAACTTATTCATTCATTTAGGATAGATCATCACCATCAACACGGGGCTAATATTGATGGGCATCTTTGTCAAGTTGGGTCAAAGGGCATTTTACCTTGCTGTAATACTTTATAACTCAAAACAATACTTACAATATAAAAATAGGCCATTCGGCCCATTGGGTCTACGCAAGCTCTCAGGGCAAATCCCCATTAATATAAAATGTTTAGAGATATTTCTTACACTTATTTCCATGTATCAATTTCCTCTCACATTCCCAACACCCAAATTCTCCCCCTCATCTACACATTCGGGGCCAACTAACTTACTGACTCAAACGCCTTTGGAATGCCAGAGGAAATCAGAGGGAGATTGTGGGTGGATGGAGATGTACTGTATGGAATTACAACCATTGAATCTTGGAAGTGGAATGTAAGCCTTGTGTATGGAGTAAGGGGTGCTCATGAATTCTGGGGGGAATATTTCATTGTAATTGGGTAATTGATTGCCGGCATTGACTCAATGGGCCTGTTTTCATGCGGTTTGACTCCTGGCTTTTTTTCTAAGTAACACGGATGTTCTCTTCTTCCACAGGTCTCTGTGGACGGGCAGCATTTCCTGGAGTTCGGACACAAGATTCCCTTTAAGGGAGTCGACACCCTGAAGATTGCCAAAGATGTTCATGTGAATGCCATCACCTTCAAAGAACCAGACGTGGGTATCACACTGTTTACTTACCGAGCCCAAGCCCAGTGTGGAAGGGCAGAGACTGAGGCAACCAGGCCCATCACTGGTGTTCAGCACTGCCTCTGCTAACGATGGGAGTTTGGTTGCAAATTTTCACAGGCTGCCTCCTCACACAGCAGGAGTACACACAAAGGAGGCCCAGATGGTCTGGCATCCAAATTAATGGGCCATTTGGCCCCTCGAACCTGCTGCCCCATCTCTAAATTAGATAATTGCCAACCTGCTCGTAACTTCAACCCCACATCCTTTCCCACTCACGGTGACCTTCCACACCTCCTCACTCCTCAAGATCCTCTCAACCTCTGTCTTAAACATATTCAAAGAATCTGCTTCCACAGCTCTTTGAAGAAGAGTTTTAAAGACTCTCACAGAGAAAATAAAGAGTTTAGTTTATTGTTATGTGTACTGAGGTACAGTGAAAAGCTTTTGTTGCGTGCTAACCAGTCAGCGGAAAGACATACATGATTACAATTGAGCCTCCTGTGTCTGTGGGACGTGGGAGGAAACTGGGGCATCGGTTCGAAAATTACGCGGTCACAGGGTGAACATGAGAACTCCACACAGACAGCTCCCGAGACCAGGACTGAATACAGGTCTGTGAGGCAGCGGCACTACCAGATGCGCTAATGAGATCTCGTTCATCACCGCTACCGCTCGAGCAGGGGTTATCACTTATCTTCCCGGCTGCAGCGCGTCCTGTGATCTCAGTGGGCATTATATCTTCAACACAGCTGCCTGCTTGCAGGAAAGCATCGGGAGAGATGGTTCGTACCAGGGTGCGGTGTTAGGTACATTTGGAAACCTGGGATGTCAGGCTAAAGTGGTGTTCACTGGATGGGTACTAATGAACATCACAGTCACACCTGGCTTGGCCTGGCACGTGTTCTTATTACCTTATCAGTCTGAAGAAGGGTCTCGACCCGAAACATCACCCTTTCCTTCTATCCAGGGACGCCGAGTTTCTCCGACATTTTGTGTCTACCTTCTTAATACTTTTTTGAAATTTCTCAAGGAAAATCAATCCCTTGCTGCTTCATAGTGTTTCTTAGTGATGGTATCCAGTTTTTGTGGCTTTGTTTAAGGGTGGGAGTAGAGTGCCAACCATGGAGTAAGTACTAACATTTTATGTTATTGTTTTACAGATCACACCATCCAAAGTGGCTAATCCAGTAAGTATTGTTCACGAAAGAACTGCAGATGCTGGTAAATTCCAAGGTAGACACAAAATGT